>NW_009617885.1:126858-130161 GCF_000690535.1 Cariama cristata
ACCTCTAGTACTCTTCTTCCTCATGATCTCTAGCAAAGTCTGGACTTCTGTAAAGGAAAAGATGAGAAAATGGGAGAACTTATACCCAAACCCTGTTAGCAGCTGCCTCCATTCAAGAAGACAGCTGCAGAAAAAGACCCTACAAACAGCATTAGTCTAAGCCCACATGGACTGAAGGAGCAACCAAATTTTTCTCTGCGTTTATCAGCTTTATTTCTCTCCAGATTTTTATCCTTTTGCCTCTTTTCTCTTTCCCATGGGATCACCTGCCCTTCTCTGCTTCCTTGTGAGTCCACTTTGTATTTTTGTACTTACCCTCCACATCCTTCAGTATAGTAAGCTCATTTCTCTGTTGTGTTTATCACCAGCAGGCTTTTTGTCTTGACTCTGGGGATACAGATTTCCTTCTGCCAGGATAAGCTCTGCCCTGCTTGTATCAAGAATAACTGCCAGTTCTGAATTACCTGAGTAATATTTTTACTCTTATATTTGATCACACCCACACGATCAGTATCCGTAATCTTCAGACCCATCCATCTACAGGATCTATCAGGTGACACTTAATGCATGAGTAGCTTCTCTTAGATGTCACCGAAGGATAACGCACCTTCAGCATGTTGTACGTGCCAGCATCTTCTGATCTTCCTGCTCCCTTTCGTTTCTGTTGTTGCTGCCTCACTACTTGACACTGTCCTCTGTTTTCTGTACCTAGCCCAAAAGAAAAAAAGAAAATCCTGAAAACTCTCTGTGTTAACACATTCTTTGTGCTGGATGATGTGGCTGTCAAACTTTCTGCTTAGGTCAGCTTTTTTTTCCTTCTTGAGCAACAGGAACAATTAACCATCCCTCAACTATGATCAGAGATTTCCCTCAGTGGCAAGTCCCCTGTCCTGTCATAAAATGCAGACTCTACAAACCCCAGCGAAGCTCTGCCATCCTAGAGACTGTCACTTTACTTCACTACAGGAAAAGTGAGGCTCCGTCCACATCCAGGACAAGATCCTAAACGCTATTTTTTTAAAAGTTGGGGCTTTTTTTCTCCTCAAGGCAGGCTTTTCCCTTTATTTAGGCTGTTGACTATCAGATCCCACCAGTCTATGATCAAAGCCAGAAATTCTGTTTACTGTCACATGAATTACACCGACCTTGACAGAGACTTTATCAGAATCTGACGGGCTCTGCAATGAGACGCGTTACAAACCGCAACCAGGAAAATCTAGCAAAGCACGAGGCAAACAGCAACAATAAAAAACATACAAAGCTTTGCCTGAATGATATAAAGCAGCCCACTCTTACTGTTAGACTGCTTCATCTTTGAGTTCAGCATGCGTGGTGTTTCTGGGTAGTACTGGGCGATACCCCATGCAGCTCACCTTGGGTGACTTCAATCTGTACGGGTGCTTCAGCTGATGGTTCATCTGCTGCAGGATGATCCGCTCACTGCCAGGCTGGATGGCCACTTGAGATGTCTACTGTTGGGCTGAATGTCCAGAATGTCCAGTTGATTCTTTTTTTTTTTTATTTCCCCATGTTTAAAAATTGAATGCTTAGTGCACACGGCAGTTCTCGATCTGAGAGTCCAGGGAGTAAATGCTCCGTGACTGGAATTCCTTTGTATCTCTTTGAAGAGAACAGAAGCAAAATGAAATCACAAGAACTGTATATCTCAAATCATAAGGCTGAAGCTTCAACTTTTAGCTCTATATCAGATGCTTTAAAGCAAAAACCTTAACTGCTTCCTAAAATTGCTCATACACATCTTTCTTGATAGCTAATGCCCTTATAAACAGTTGTAAAAATGCAGAAGCAGCAAAATGAAGGCAGTGGTTTTATTGCTCTTAACACACTGTTGTACAAGTCATCATTTGGTCTACAAACCTCCAGTCAAGTGCAGTCTGTTAAAACTAATATTGTTCTGATGTGGCCCCTAGTCTTTGAATTCAGCTGAAATAATAAACAAGACTGTACAAAAAGCAATGATGATTGGAAAAAAAAAAGAAAAGGCAAAAAAAAAAAAAAGCATGAATTGTTCTCTCTCTGAGCTCTATTAGTTTTGTTATTAATTTCAGGTGAAGCAAGATCATACTGGAGAGAACAAGTCCTGTCACTTTGCTCACGAGACAAGGTAGAAAAGTAGTCACAAATCTGAACAGCTATTGCTCTAACATTTTACGTGACACTATTTGGTGCCACTTATGCCTTATCTTGTGCCAGAAACAGTTCCAAGGCTGCTTTCCCAGGGCAGTCCTACTAGCCCACGCTAGTATAGTTGTAATTATTCTTCACAGTTGCATATATTTATGTAGAGTGACAGAGTGCTTTTTAAGCGTGCTGTCTCAGGTGTACTGAGCTGTATACATTTCCAGGAAAATGTATACAATTATGAATGTGTTCCTGAGGGCAAAAGTCCTCTCTGGATTTCGGAGAAGACTAGAGGAAGAAGCAGTTGCACGATAGCCATCATAACGCATTTCTCGGAGCGTGTGACGATGACAGCTTTCCAAATGCTGTCAGATAGAGAAATAGTCAATGTCATCAATAGGCACGCAAGGAACAAACACGGTTGCAAGGGGAAAAAGGGCTTGGTGTCATCAAAAGGATTTACGTGAAGCTCATGGGAGAGCACGATGGAAAAGATGTGGGGAGCTGGGCTGACAAAGAGAAAGAAAAGAGGATCTGCTTACCAATAAAGTAGAAGGATAAAAGGACTGGAGTTTTACTGGGGAAGAGCCATAAGACCAGAAAGTTACAATTAAAGCTAACGGGAAACAGAAAAGACCTCTGCTAGAGAAGGCAAATGCTAAAGGCCTCCATCTATTCAAACATCGTACTGGTGAGAGTGGAAGTATCAGGAGTAACTCTTTTCTCTTCCCTCACATGCAGACTTTGGATTAAAAGCAGAGCTATCTTATTAGAAAAGAAGGTTTAATTATTTACAAAAAAGTTACTACTCTGTTAAGATGGAATATTATTACTAAAATGCCTAAATTATTGGAGATTTCATTTTAACTACATGTAGAAAAATATCAAATAATCTGCCTCTAAAAGCATGTGAATGGCAGAGGCATGGACAGCAAACAGCAATAGCAGCTACTACGACCAATTTGCACAGTTTTACAGGTTCCTTCGTTAGAAGCAATAGCAAAATGTTAACTTCATTAAGGTTGGGTTTCCCAAGCGAGAATATTTACCCAGATTTTCAGAACAAGGTCCGTCTGCCCAGATAACATCTAATTGTCTCTTGAAACCATAGAGATGAGAGGTATACAGTAAATGGAAACAAACACCCCACAAACACCCCCC
>NW_009617886.1:0-16511 GCF_000690535.1 Cariama cristata
GTTAAATATAATAAACGTAAAAAAAAAAAATATTGCAGCTCTTGAAAAATAATCAAATCATGTAAATTCAATACAAATACTGCCAGTGATAATTAAATTCTGTTTTCATCTTCTGACTTGTCTCAGATTAACTAAGTCAATGACCCACAAAATTAGTTCCTTATGCCACTTCCAGGTGATCCACTGAGCTGATCCTATCATAATGTAGAGGAATGCAATTAAAGCAGGAGAAGGACTTAACATCTCAGAAAGATTTGACTGAATACGTGCCTTTCTTTTAGCATACCCTTCACATGAACTCTGTGCTTACTTGGGCTAATCAGTAAGAAATGGAGCCACTCAGAAAGTTTCTTTAGATGACAAGAGAAAATGATGTCTAGTTAAAATTCAGCCATGATCAAAGGCACAAGTGATGCATAAAACTGGAAGGGAACCTGGCACCAGATGGTAGAACGAGACCACAAAGGGACAACAGTAATAAATATTATTCTATATCCAGGAGAACATGTGCAAAATAATATACACCAATCACCAAACCCTGCTATAACCACACAATATTATTTAAACCTCATAATTAAAAAGATGGAACTGACATGAGGACCTTGTTATCCTCTCAAAGGCTGCCTCTTAGTACTCCCACATGTAAAGCAGCAAAGCAGGATTACTGTTAAGGGGTTATCAGTAATGCATTTTGTGGTTTTAGTTCAAGATGAGGCCCAAAGGTGACTCTGCCTGACTTCCATAAAGCAAGAAAAATAATACAAGTCAGTCGGTGAATCATAGAACTGAATCTATAACAGCTACAAGGAAAAGTAAGTGTGCTCAAAAAAGATGTATGCTGAGAACTAGAGGTCTTTCTTCTGATCACAGATGGAGTATTAAAAATTAATGTAAGCTCTACCAGAAAAGAACTTGACAGTCCTATTTTAAGACTCATTTCACTTCATCTCTTCTCCCTGTCTCACAGAACATTAATGCCAAAACATTCAAAAGAAGTCCTCTAGGGCTTGCTTTGCACATTCACAGAGGTGCTGGGAAGCATTTTGAAAAAGTGACTTTGAGTGCTTTAGTTTGTGGATACCCAGTGAGGGAAATGCTTAACAGATCCCTATTCCTTGAAGGCAGATCCACAGCATTTTCAAAAAAAAAAAATCAAGCCCTCCAAGGCTGACACACTCCAGAAAAATGGGTGTTAAACTCAGACAGCTAGGACTAGTAGCCATTTCAGATTATATTATCATCGGAGCTCCAAGGATTTCAACTTCACTTTCAGAAATAAACTTCCAAGTCAAATCAAGCTCCAAACATCACTGAAAGCCAGGAGAAATAGGCTGTTAAACTAGTTAAAACTGGATGTTTTTAAAGGTATTGAGGCACTTTAAAATTACATATCAGCATACCGAGAGTCTACATCCAACTAAATATCTGGGCCGTGATCATTTTTAAGTGTCTTAAGATTTGTTTTCTATATCAAGGTTCCAAGTCTTTAGAGTGGCACAGCCTAAATTCTCCCTAAATAGAGTTTTTTAACAGATAAGGAATTTTAGTTCAGTTTTATTTTCTTCTTTCATTCAAAGAATTTACAAACCATCAGTGGAAACTGCAGAGACCAAATATAAACAATTGCAACATCTATTTTTTCCCCACAATCTTTGGAAGACATTGTCTCTAGCCTGTGGTATTCAGGCGAGCTCCACTTGTTATGCTCAGGTTGAAGATATGCTGAATTGCCCACAAAGGACAAAGACCAAAGGTGCTGGATAGGGTTAGCAAAGGTGGAGAGAACAGGTTGGAGGCCACCCTTGGGATCGTTCAGGATCCCATGCAGCCAGCATATTCATCAGCATGATACCCAGCCCCACAGAGGCATTGCAAACTTGTGGGTCATAAGGGGAACAACCTGAAAGTTGAGATAAAAGCCTGCCTGCTCTACAGAGAGCAAGCTGACCTCAAGGCTGTTCTCCCACCTTTATTGAAGTCTATATGAGTATAACCCATGCCAGACTGGTATGCAGCATCTCAGCTCCTAAGTTACTTGTAAATGATTAGTTCCTAGATGTGGCTATCTATTTCAAATGTAACAATACTAGTTTCTTCCCCCTGTACTCAGCACTGGTGAGGCCACACCTCAAGTACTGTGTCCAGTTCTGAGCCCTGCACTTCAAGAAAGTCATTGAGGTGCTGGAGCATGTCCAGAGAAGGGCAACAAAGCTGAAGGGTCTGGAGGGTAAATCTTATGAGGAGCAGCTGAGGGAACTGGGGTTGTTTAGCCTGGTGAAGAGGAGACTGAGGGGAGACCTTATCACTCTCTACAGCTACCTGAAAGGAGGTTGTAGTGAGGTGGGGGTCGGTCTCTTCTCCCAGGCAACCAGTGACAGGACAAGAGGGCATAGTCTCAAACTGCACCAGGGGAAGTTCAGGCTAGAAATGAGGAGGCATTTCTTCACAGAAAGGGTCGTTAGGCATTGGTATGGGCTGCCCAGGGAGGGGTTGGAGTCACCACCCCTGGAGGGGGTTAAGAAAAGACTGGAGATAGCACTTAGTGCAATGTCTAGCTGACATGGTGGTGTTAGGGCAAAGGTTGGTCTCAGTGATCTCAGAGGTCTCTTCCAACCAAATTGATTCTGTGATTCTGTAATATCAGAGGAGGGCCACTTGTTCAAGGCTGCCTCATGTTGACTTGTTCCAGGCTTCAGCTAGAGAGCTGGAGTCCCACACACCACTGCTATGTGCCACCCTTCTATCACGTTATTGTGCATCCAATGACATTAAAAGCATGAGTGTTTTCTTCTCAGGAAAAGCATTAACAAATTGGAAGGCATTTGGAGAGAGGTATCAAATAGGATAGGGTTTAAGCATTGACTCATCATGAGAAATAATTTCAGCTGCTGAATATGATTTTTTCTTGGCCAAATAATGACTAATTGGATACTCAGGAGTCTGAAAAAAATAAGTTGTACTGGACAGACCAAGCCACAGTTATGAAGGGTCAAGAAACCAAGAACAGACCAGTTAGGAAGAGTAAAAGAAAGGCTACAGGGTCTTAATCACAGGCTCAGCTCTGGGAACTGTACCAGCTATGGGCTAAACTCTGGGAACAGCTCCATCAATTAGTCAAATCCTTCTCCCTGCTTTTCAAAAAAGCCAGTGTTTTGGATTAAAACCTCTGCCAGTGTAAAGTCATCTAGTGCTACTTACATCATGATGTTGCTCTAGTTAAAGGTCTGATGCAGAACTGTTATGTTTTGTACAGATATGAGAAATGCCTTATCATCCACGTATCAAACTAATCTTTATGGGAGAGGTTTCTTCAGCCTACAAGGCTTCTGAACAAGACCCTTAGCAGCTCAAAAGCTGTTGTCAGTGATCCTAGCTGTGCTATTAGCTTCCTGAGCTACTGCGACAATGAGCTCCCTATAACAACTGAGGATTTGTATTTTTCTGATTTTCCTCAACTGTTCATTTCACTGAGTTATCCTCTACTCATTTATATGATTATGGAACAAAAAGCAACCAGCAGCTCATCAAAAATATTAACTTCATTTGCCAAAAATTTTGATTAGTCACAGGGCCTTCCTTTAAACCACTGCTAAGCAGGACATCTTTGGGACACAGATATCCAGAGAAATTCCTGCAGGAGCTGAATTTTACTACAGGTTACTGTGCTAGACACAGCTCTCCTTCTTTCCCCGTGAAGTAAACTACAGGAAGCAAGTCCAACATCCAGCTTTCCTCTGTGGGGACGTCAGGATGTCAAGAAATCTTGCCAGTTCAGAGCAAGCCATCTACATACTCCACCTTACATTGGACCTGTTTAGCTTAAAGTTGCCAAGCAACAGCTACCCTCAAGACTCATCAAATCAATGCAGCAGCAGTATGGGAAATTACAAGGCAAAAGGTCCTGGGATCATTTATCTCTTTTTTGCAAGTTCATACCATGTACAATTGAAAGTCAAAGGGTGACTGACATTCTAAGGGCTGAAACTGAGAGCATCAGCACTGGAAGCAGAGGCTATGAGTTGCCAGGGCAATAACAGACATTTAGCCATTGCAGAACAACTTCAGAGAAACCCACTATGCACCCACATTGGGTAGGCTGCATTTCCATCCAGTCTTCCCTTCATAAGTCTTATTGGGGCAGGGTGGGAAGTTTTCTTGAAGCTCCAAAAAGAAGAATTTTATTTTTATGAGGAATTCATGCTGAGCACCTTGATTTAGCCATAAATAGATGTCTGGTAATTTTATCTGAAAATGAAAATGTGACAGTAGTCATATTACTACTCTCTGTGTGCCACCAACTGCAGAAATTGGTAGGCTGTATTCCCAAGGGACAAAATAGATTCAGCATGATTTCTGTTTGATTCCTTTGACGGCTTTCTTTGTCAAGCACCAAAAAAAAAAAAAAAAAAAAAAAGTGAGGGGCACAGCTTGCTTTCTAGTTTATTTAGTTTGCATGTTATAATCCTGCTCAGCTGCACAAAATTAAAAACTGAAAAGGCTGTCTGTGGAAAACTAATTTAAAAAAAACAAATAAAAACCCCACAGAAAACCAAAACCACAGGAAAAAAAAGAAAGTAAGAATGCCACCACAATAGCCTGAGGGAATGCATCAAGGAAAGAAGGGGTCTGAATAGCCTGGCTTTCAGGTGACATGAGAAATCGGAGGGCAGGCAGAGACTTTAAAAGGTGATGAAGGTGGAGGAAGCATGGGGATTGACTGAACTTTCAGTAGTTGCAAAGGGAGCAGGCTAGCAAAGATGGAAAGGGCAAATGCTGCTGTTCCTGTGTCTGTTCAGCATTAATCCCAGAGAAGAAAATGACTGAGTAGATGGGAATTTATGAATAATAAGAATAAACAGGACTTTTAAGAAGGAAACAACAAACCTTGGGTTTGAATCACTTTTCAGAACCACTGTCAGAGTGCTCGTCTGGATCTAGAAGAAAGGAGTTTATAAGTACCAAATTCGGTTGGCTGGAGATTGTAGATGCTCAGCAAGCCACAGGTATCCATCAGAGAGAGGACAGCAGAGGTATACACAGAAAGACATGAGAAAGCTTAGGAAAAAACAGGGCTCAGAGGTATAAGCAACTGTCAGAGGGCTGGAGTGCAGCTTCCTCTATAGCATTTTCGGTTTGCTTAATATCTTTATGTTATCATTTGAGGAAAAACTTACACCTTTTAGATTGCATTTCCACCCAGTGCCATTAATGTGTTTTGCTACGATATACAAGAATCCAGGGAAATTTATTTTTTTTTAATGTGATTAATTCAGTGAGTAGACTTCTTAACTGAGCTGATCTTAAAAGGTCTTTTGGAAAGATTTCTGCAAATTCAGACTTGGACTCTACTGATGAAAACCTTCAAGTAAAATGTTGGCTTAACTCCACCTGAAGTCACTGAAGCCAGGATTTTACCCTTAACATATTTTCCCCTTCAGTTATGCCTCTGCCCACTAACAAAATGAGTGGAATGTAATACATAGATCAGATATAAGCAGGCCTCAGAAGAAGAGCAGGAGCATCATCTCTCCCTTTGTAATAAGCGCCCTACCCACTAAACTTCACCGTCATATACACAGAGTCTGTGTCCTCTCATACATAACATCTCAAATTCTCGTTTGTACAGAGGGAGAGCAGGACCCCTTTTCTACCTAGCTTCCAGCCTGGCCAAGGTGACATTTTCCAAGAAGAAGAGAGATTCCAGCCCGAGCTCTTGCACCCAGGCAAGACCACTGACGTTCCATTTGGAAAAGCGTAAAAGGGAACTGTGGCTTCAACACATACAGCTGTGTTTTATGATTAAGGGGTGTCTGTCACTCCTTTTTACATGGTGTTGGTGTGGCAAACTCCTCAGGATGGGAGGAGGAACATCTTGTTCTTGTATCCTAAATAGCTTTCTCCCAGAGATTCAGCTCTACTGTCAACTCTCAGATATTCCCAGCCATCATGAGAAGCACATTTTTAAGCGCCTGAGAAACTTCGAGTAAATGATTAACAGTCAAATTCAGGATGAAAGTGTTTGTCTTCTGTTCCTATGTATCTTCTAAACCATGTTTCATGCAATTTGATCCTTTCTTCACTGTGTAGTCTTTCATCCGTCTGTGCGTCAGGTCTCCTGAGAAAAGCATTTGTAGTACTTCCCTGTCTTCCAGCAAGGTAGTAAGAATAAAAAGATAATGAAGGGTTCAGACTGCTGTGTGGGGAGCCCAGAAGATATTTTAAATGCCTAAAGCAGCCTTCATCAACAACAACAACAATAAGAGTCTGATTAGCTGAAAAGACAGATGTCAAGCTGAAAGCCAGTCTGGGCAATGCACCTGTAAGGAGTGATCAGCAGTCATTTGTAAAAGAAAGGTCATGTATCACCAATTAACATTTTGTTTTATCATGAATAAGGACAAATATGAAATAGAAGACCTAAAACATGTCTAAATATTCTCATGAAGGTGCACACACAAACCCAGTCTCCAGTCCCATGCCATGGAGCAAGGGCACTAAGCAATTTGTTGGGTTTCAATAAAACATTCTGAAAATGTGTGTTAGGGTTGGCAGCTGCAAGCAAGGAGAACAGAATGGTTGGATATGTAAAGACAGGAATTATAAAAGTGAAAAGAAGGTGGTAATGAGTCTGCCACTTAATGTCAGGCTTCACTGAAATACAATTAGAGTGCTAAGCCTTCAGTTGAAAAAAAATTTCAAATTGAGAAAGTGAGTTAAGTAAAACTACTCTAGGTTTAGGCATGAGGAGCAGAGGTCTTCTTGGAAAGCATTTCAAGATTTTAATCCATTTAGTTTAGGAAGGGAAACTTAAACATAGGCTGGATATTTCGCTCCAAATTTTCTGGATACAAACTTGTACATGCCATGTGCAAACAGCAGGATACAGAGAAATGGATGAAACATACACAACAAATAACTTATGTTATGTCCCAAAGGGGATATTTTCAGTTTTAGTTTGGAGAGTCTTTACTGTCCACAGTTGGCTGCTCAGCAACTTACACACTTGTGGTAGTGGATGGGACTCAGAAATGAAGATGCTTCAGTTACGGTTTATAAAATTTCTGAAGGTATCTGCTTTAAAAAGTGGTGCAAGTGGACTGGAATGATCCGTAGTTCTCAGCACTCAAAAATACCTTTAACCATATGGACCCTATGACATCTAACATACATGCTTTGCAGTATGTTACATTTGCCTAGAGAATGTACAAGAAGCCTGGCTGGGAGCAACTCGTGGTTCATGCATTGCTTGCTCACAGAAAAGAGCAGAAGCACCTAGTTTACATCATGCACCCTCATATCCTGGCAAGGAAAATCTGCTATTGAAGGAAGAAGAACCAGCGATATACAGAAACGGGACCAGTCCTTTGGCCTGTGTCACATTCATAAGCCACAGGGAAAAGCAGCTTCAGCTCAGAGAAGGAGCTTGGTTGCAATACTGTGCCAGGTAACATCATGCTCTCCTAAGCTTCTGGCACTGAAAGATATTCATATATTTACAACCTTTCTTAAGGTCATCTCTGCTGTGTCTCCAGCTGAGCCATTAAATATTAATTGGACCTGCTTTCCAAAAATAAAAAGCAGAACCTCTGATTTACTTGTGTAATTAACACATCCCACAGACCAGGTGTCCTCTTGAACCAGACTGAAGAAGACATTTGCTCTTCACAATCCTGAAATATGCTGTGTGCTTTTGAGACAGACACACAGTTGCTTGTTCATTCTGCGTGCACAAGTGCACATAATTATTTTTGGGGAAAAAAAGCCTTAAATACAACAGAAAATATGCCCTCCAGCTGATATAGTCAAACCTTCCCACTCACATAGGATAGTTCTCTTCAGTTTGGGGTTTTTGGTGGTTTTTTGTTTGGTTTTTTTGTTCTTTTTTTTTTTTTAAGGACTTTACCTAGATGAGTTTGAACATCTTGTCACAGGTCATTTTATTCAACAAGGCTCAATGCTGCTAAATTTCTCAAAGAGCTCAAATTTTAACCCATAATTGTAAAGAGCACAATCACTCTCTGGTCCTATATGAGCACTTGCATAAAGAACTTTAGTTCCCATGTGTTTAACCATGGGAATAAGCCTAATATTGCAATTAGCTCTGAAATTTAAGTTCAGTACCAGCATTATTCATGTCAAGACAAGGTAAATATGTATTCAGTAATCATTGAGGTGAACAGATTATTTGCAAAAGTATATTAGGTGCTGATTTACCCAGAAGACTAACATGCCTGCTCTTCAGTGAGGCTAAGGAATTTGTGGACGGAAAATTCACAGAACCTAAGGTCCTCATTGCTCAACTGCCATATAAGCTCAGAGCCACATAAGTTTTCAGTATCGCACAACCCAAGAAAACTAGTTTTGCACTTGGACTGAGACACATCCATCTTGGGAGGATTTAGCAGGCTGGGATCCAGTTCGTGCCTAAACCTTTTGACAATCTGTAGTCTAAGCACTGCTTCACCTTTATCACCTCAGAAACTCAGTCTGACTGTCACCATCAAAGCTTACCTGCAATATAGGTGCTAGGTAAAAAAAAAAAAAAAAAAAAGTTTCTATTTCCTTTGGAACAGGTAACTTTCTTTGTGATAAATAAAGATCAGAGCGCTCACCTAGGAAATGGGGCATGCAGACTCGTTTCATTCCTTCCTTCCTCTGAAAAGGCAGATTCAGAACTCCATCCTGGATCTCACCAGAAAATATCCAAACCACTGCGCTTGGAAATACTTTGGTGGAGGTGTTTTAAGAAAAAAAATTGAAGTTGAATGTCTCCTCAGTTGCATGAACAAATTAAAGATTTGTTGTGCTGCAGCGTTTATACTCTGACTGCTATTCGGAGGAGGGGGAATGTCACCTAGGGAAGGTAAAGTTCTTAACTCCAGTCTCTGCAGCCAAAATACAAGTTTGGAGAAGGGGGGAGGACATTTTTTGCCAATGCAGATTGCAACTATGAGGTGAAAAACAAAAGCCCAGGCGTTTTTTTTAAGGTTCCGCTGCTACTGCTCTGAGGAAATGATGCGTCTCTCACACGCTCGTTTAACAACTTGCCATCGCTTTCCATAAGCAGCCACAGGTGAGTGACAGCTGCTTCTGCTAGGGAAGTGGTAGTATCAGGCAGTTCCTAACTCCCTTGAGTATTTCTAACTCCACAACACACTTACCAGGTATTTGCCAGTCTCTTGTCTCCTAGCAAAAGCCACTCCAGGCTATTGGGCAGGAAATCCAGATAAAGTTTCCTGGAGAACTACCTTTGAGTTGGTAAGAGTGTGTCAATGGCAAGATGCCATTTTGGGTATCACACCTTAGCTTTGATGGAAATCTTCTGATCTGTACTAAATCCTACTGTCAGGACTGTATATCCAATGTTTGTTTTATCTAATGGGTCAGTAAGAGGGAATTCACAACCTTGCTACCTCTGGTGAATGCTCCCATCATGTAAGATATATGTTCTCACCTCCAGTATAGCACTAAATCCTTTCATCCTTTTTGCCCCCAAAAAATGGGGACAAAGTGTCCTTTCCCTCTACCTCCTCCTATCTCCGAATACCCCAGAGAATGGTGAATGAAGCACCAAACTAACAAGAGTTTTGCCTGCATCAGGAAGCTGGGGGAATGAAACTGAGACCTCTCAATAAACACTTCCTTCTCAGTTAGAAAAGTAGAGCAAGCCCTTTTCTGGTGGGGACTGAGTGGTGAGAAGAAGGGAGAAAGAAAAATTTACCTGCAGAACTGGCTGTGCCTACAGAGCAGAGAAAGATGCCTTTTGGTAATGCTAAACAAGACAAACTTCATTGCAAGTCACGACTGAGAGGACTACAGCTCTTCCTGTCCTTCTTTAGTTTGTGGTCTACAGTATACCGTAGACTTTAGCTTCCTAATTCTCCATGGAAATTGAATCCAAAAGACATTCTGCAACACCCAGCGCAGGTTCAAAATCTTTTCTTCTCCTTTTTTTTTTTTCCCCACCTAGTCTTGAGCACCTCCAGAAATGTTCAATGCTTTGTGAGGTTGAGTGGTATTGTAAAGTATGTGCATAACAACACCCTCAACTGGCATGAATAGGCTTCATTAATTAACTTAATAGCAGATGTAGCAGTTTAGCTACATTCTGTTTTATACCTGTAAAATGTGGCTTATAGTTTAATAGCTTTAGTTTATTACAGTAATATCTTTAAAGTTTATTTTTTTTCTCCTCTACTACTTTCTTGATACTAAGACAGAAAAAAAAATCAAAGTAAGGCTATATTTCATTTGTATGTCTTAGAGGTGACAATTTAATACACTTAACTCTATGTAACATATTCCTTTCTTAAAGTGAGCATCATTTTGTTTAGGAAACCAAAGGTAAGCTGACAATTGTAAGAGTCATTGAACTCATGTTTATTCACAGACAAATGCTGTAGTCTATCAAAACTTTTTGGCACAGAACTGACTAAAAAATAACTGAAAATTTAGCATCCTTCCCACACCCCACAGAGATATCTGGTCCTTATGTTGCAGCTGAAATGAAATACTGAAGCATCAGGTTTTTGTAGTGGCACAGCGGAGCGGGGAGGCGTGTGGAGACAGACAGGAAGATAGTAAAACTGGAAAGAGTCCATAGACAACTTTTTTTTTTTTCTGAAATACTGTATTTACACAAAATTGGAGAGAGTACAAATACTTTACTAAGGAGACAAAACTATTATAGTACATTCAATTTAAACACAGGCAGAACTATAGATGCAAAACGCAGAGGCCTAAGGTACTTGCATGGGAAAAAAAAAAAGCATCAGAAAGGCCTCAGAGATTAAAATCAGGAGATAAAAGAACATTGTGTTTGTTATGCAGCATCACCTTTCCTTGACTTCAATGGGACTTCAATAAGACGTTCTCCTTCCTTGTGGATGGTGGGAGAAACCTTCTCGATGTGCTGACTGCTCAACACTGATTTTACAAAACAGTTAGGTGTCTACTTAATTTTCAGCATGGGAATAGAGCTGTTAACTTCAAAGGAAATAATATTTGTGCCTAATCACATGCTTATATGCCTAGTTTGTCCAGGAACAGCCTTCTCAATGCTTAATAGGGTCAAGTCCATTGTTACATAAAAAATAAGTGTTCTTTACTGTCTTCTTTTTCTTTTTTTTTCTTAAAATATACTTTAGAATTACTTTAATTTTCCCCTTATGTACTTGATTAGAAAATAGTAGTTTATTGAATGCCATAGAATATTTTGATTCATGTCTTACGTAATCAAAGGAATATTGTTCAAAAATAATTCCCACATTTTTCCAAAGCCTGTTTAGATTTAAAAATAAATAAAAGAGAAAAATACATATAATAATAAAGCAGCTTTGTGTTTCTGGGCTTTTGGCAGCAGGTCTGTTATAATATCTCTCAGGCATCTCTTGGTATCAGTTAAAATCACCAGATTAATTGATCGTTATAAAAGAAAAGATTGTACAATATTATTACAATCCACCAAATATAGCCAATGCATTAAATATTTTACACATTATATATCCCTTAAAAAGAATAAGTCTTAGCCTGTTCTTTAAAAACAGATAGCTTCTGAAGTAATGTATCTTGAACACAGTGGTATCTGTCACTTCTACTGTCTAACTGATTTTTTTTTTTCTGAATAAAAGCTTCTTTGAATAGGACTACTAGCTCAGTGATGGAACTACAGTGCTATTTAACTAAATTCCATATATGTCTTCGTTACTGTTGCTGCAATTATTGTAATCACATACCACTGAAGTGCTAAATATTAGTAACTCAGATATGTGGACTTTGGTTATGCTTGATAGAATACTGGCATATCAAATATATGTACCACTTCCTAAAGGCTATATTACAATCATGATGCCTAGTAATAAATAATAATAACAACAATCTCAGATTCAAAGTGCTGACTGACTTGAGGCACCAATACAATAAATCAATCAATTAAAAGACTTATTAATAATGTTCAAAACTAACAGAGCAGTTCCTGGGCTCTCAAGTCACATGCACAGCACGAAGGACTCTGAATCTCTCCTTCCAACCTGGGGATTCCTGTGGTCCCAGAAGACACTGGAATATCATATCTGATGTGGAACGCTCCAAGACAAACCAAGTCTTCAGACGTGAAACATTAGAAGCTCTCTGAGCTTCTCTAAAGCCCCCAAAGGCTCTCTTAAACCCCCTTGAGCCTACTCTAACCACTCAGGGACAAGGCTTTGCCATATATTGTACTTGGCTGCAGACCATGGAAGAGCCTTTCATGAAAGTCCCCAAAGAAAAGCATCGCATTAATGCAGCTTCCACACTCTAGAGACGCTGTCACCACTGTTGGCATGAGAGGGAGAAGGCAGCTTTCCAGCAGCAGCAAACACCTGTCTCACTCGAAGGGGAATGCTTTTCATGTTGTTAGTTTGTTCTGTGCAAACAGTAATCGTTTTCCGTGTCAAGAGAGCTGTTGTACCCCGATGATGGATACAGGTCCCTTTTAAGTATCCTATTGACGATGTTGATCAGAACTTTTTTGTACTGTTGACGTAAAAGTGAGTAAACAAATGGATCTGATGCAGCCTTACTGTAGGTGAGGCACTTGCTTATAATTCCCCAGTAGTAATTTATGGTAACAAAAGGAAGGAGTTCTATCAACCTGTTAAACATTAAAGAGAGATGGAAACACTTGAGTGTTATATTCACACTGAGCCCAGTGCTCATCTCACGCTTCATGAAACATTAAAGTAACACTTATTTTCTTACAGTACATGGTCCCTGAAGGAGAAGGGCCCTGTACTTACTTACTCCTTGGATTCAATAAAGGCAAAGGGAACTTTCCTAGCAAGGCCACTGGGAGGCAAGAATCATTCCCTCTATGGAAGTGTGTTTGCAATGTTAATGCTCCCATGCATCGGAGATAAGAAAGTCCTGCAGTTGATAGCTCACTTTCTGAATTTAGAGAGTTGTGCTGGTAAGTGGTCAAAATCTTGGTGACATAATTGACTACCCCTCTCCCATGGCAAGCTTGAGATAGACACATGTGACTTGAGGCAGGGACATCCAGGCTCACTCAACTCAATTTTCTAAGTAAAGCTGTCTGGTGACACTTGAGACATTTGGCTATAACCCCTTTGCCATCAGGCTGCTGTTCCTGGAAGTTGTGGGTCTCCTCTAGGTCCCATGTCATATCTGCCAACCAATGCAAAGGTTTTGGATACTATGCAGCATCTCAAATGACACCGGAAATCTGGTCTAGATCACTGAATCCACCCCCTCAGATACAGAAGAGTGAACCTCCATTACACCACTGCTGTGAATTATCACATACGCAAAGAGGATTCACGTTAGACTGTTGTAGTACAAAGAACAACACAGCAGTATCTGAGAGAGATTTGGGTGGCACCTGCAATCCCATAGTATGCTTAGGAGCACAACTGCATCTACTTACCTGTGAAAGTTTCTGCATGCACTTGGCTGACTGCTAGTTTGGCCAAAGAAAACAAAGAGGACAACATTTTTATCATCATTATATGACCAGTCAGCTGTCTCCAGACCTGTGTCTCCTGGTCTGTGCTTCATGGATGATTAGTGGCCTCAGCACCTCAGTTGAGATGGCAGTACTAATCATGGGGGAGAAACTGCAACTAAGTTAAACAGTTTTTCCATGGAAATGAGAGCAAACCTTCAGACTTTTCCAGCAAATGTCTGGCATACAGCTCATCTGCAGTGGGCAAACTCTCCAGGAGGGTGGAAAGAACAGGATGAGAAGTTTTTATTATCTGTACATCTTTCGTGAAACCTTTTGCAGCATCAAGAATATATTGTTTTGCTACACTCATTCCAGAAGAAAAAAAAAAAAAAAAGCACAATGAGATAAAGTAGCCCTTTTCTGTACCCTAAAACACCAAAACCACCATGGTTTGAAGATGTAGGATCAGAAGCTTTCTCAAGGCTTGAAGAACCTTCTGGCCATGTTCCAAAGTGCAGAGCTCCCAATTTGCAAGGTGTTGACTTTTGAAGTCGTTCCGATCCCTCTGCATAGAAAAGCTGACTTACCACTATTAGGACTGAACATTGCAACAAGTAGTTGAATGATGACAGGAAAATTTCTCATTTGTATGAGAAAAAGTGAAAACATTCCTATGGCAAGTGCATTTAAAAACCAGAGGACTTCTGTTTGAAGTTGCTTGGAAAAAATTCCAGTGAATTCAAAACAGAGACAACAGGAAGACACAAAATGTGAGAAATAAATAAATGTACAATAAATGACACTTGCTGCATGGTCGCTTAGGTTTATCATATCCTGTGTACCATCCTAATACAAGAAATATACATTTGATATTAACAAGGCTGATGTTTTTATAAAGACACTAAATAAGAAGAGTAAGGTATCTTTCAGTCATGAAAGCAGATGTATTACTATGTGTTCCCTTTAATGTATTATGGGCCCAAACATAATTGCACTGAAGCCAACAGAAGAAAAATTACACAGATTTTAATAAGATAAAGGGCCTGGCCAAATCAAGTCAGCCTTAGAAATATCCGTCTGAACGCATCTTAGTATCATTTTCTTGTTTTCAGTGCTGTTACAAAAAAGATGAAATTCATCTGTCGGCTCTTAGTGAACAGATGAATATATTGTTAATGATCATAATCTCCTTCAAATTTCTGAAATAAGGAGCAAATACTGAGCTCACAACACAACCTGAGTCACCAGGGCAAAGAGCAAGAAAACAGGGAGGATATCTTTCACATTGCCTCCATAGAGATTGCTTCAGTGCCACCACCCCTAAAAACCAGAATGGGGAAAGAATGGAGGAACAGGCATGGTAACAAGTCATCTAACCTCACCTCCACCACCACCTTTTATCTAGTGCTGCCTGGACACTGTCTTACCTTTGAGGCAAAGAGCCTTTGAGGATGTCCTCCTCAAATACTTCCCATTTTGCTGTCACTGAACCAACTCGGTCCTTGTGACTGAGACAGAAGCCGTACCTTGACACACACATTTACATAAACCAACCCTCAGTGTTCTCTCTAGTGACACACGAGGTACCAGTTTGTCACACATAGAAAATGCACCATCTTGCATTTGCCAAATGCAAGGTCTGAAGAAGGAAGTCACTTTTATTTTAGAAGTTTATACGAAATATCTCTGCCCTGAAGAATGTGGCAATGCTGGAATTTGCTGAGCTTGGTAATGTTCAGACGGAAAGAACATGGCAAAATCCACTTTGCTCAATATAATTATATCCTGTTTATGGCAAAAGTGAATAGAAAATGACTCAGAATTTACTGAACAATGATCAATTAACCTTTTAACTCTGTGATGTAACATTAATATTTGTAATAATCCTTTCAACTGCAGAAAAAAAATGCAGTTATGCAGGCAATCAGTCAGGAATCCATTTCAATTTACAGATGGGAACTGAAATAAATGTCATCCTAAAGGTTAAAAAACACTGTCATTTTTGTGCACTGGCCTAAATCTGTCCCCCTACCTGTGTAAGAAAAGGGCAATGACAATGACCGTAAAGGGCCTATATATATGTGACTGTGTAAGATCAGTGCGCTAAAGCTGGCCGCTTTCTGTAAGCTGGTGTGGCTTCAGACCCTGGCAGCTTGGTAGCAACCTTGAGGAAGCCCTCACCAGGGCGGTTTTGCAGATTAGTGCACCTTCCTCGACAGAAGTCATTACTCTTCAAGGGTGTCTTGAACACATTTTGAAGTGGGAAATATTTCAAAAAATCACCTGCGAAAGATGTAGCCCATTTTAGTTTAGAGAAGAAAGGCTAAATCCTGAGGTGCTGCAATTCAGTATAGTTACATTGACCTCCACCTCACTGATTTATGCAAGATTTAAAAATAATAACCATATGTTGTATAAAGACTATACAAGTATGGAACAAGAATGATGCATGACTACTTAAAAAGGTGCAAACCACCAGGGTGGATGCTTATAATTCTAGCCAGTTGAGGACTATGGTGTTTCCTATACATTTTAAAAGTCAAATTATTGGTTTTCCTGGGAGGTAACTCTTACACCTCATCACAAGGGCGTGTTGCACCTTTAGCAATATATTTACAGACATTAATATTTCCAGATACAAAGCTTATCTGACAAATTGTCAGCCTGGATAAATTATGTCACCTCAGATTCCAACAGCAGCAAGCTTGGCCTAATGATTTAAAAAAAAAAAAAAAGAAAAGAAAAGAAAAAAAAAAGACCTGAAGTAATCAGGAAAAGCTGTCTGCTTTCCTTTCTATTGCTCAGGTTGTGCTAACAAAGAAGGGTGGTGGTTCTTTTAAACCGCTTTCATCTCCCACCCGCATGTCATTAATTCGTGGTACTTGTCCCAAAAGCCTCTTGCTCTTGGGAAGAGGTGCCCAGATCTGGCTGCAATGAGGAAAGGAGAGCCAGGAGCTACTGAGGCTTGGTCCAGTGGGCTGGGTGTGTGGGCAGGGTCGGGGTGAGTGTGTGTGTGTGTGCACTCTGCCCCTCAGAACTGGCCTGGGGTCTCCGTCAGGCTCTGGCA
>NW_009617887.1:0-27858 GCF_000690535.1 Cariama cristata
TCTTTTACGGCAGTTGCCAGATTAAGTTCCAGCTGGGCTTTGGCCCTTCTAATCTTCCCTCTGCATAGCCTCACAACATCCTCGTAGTCCTCCTGAGTTGCCTGCCCCTTCTAAAGGTCATAAACTCTCCTTTTTTTCCTGAGTTTCAACCAAAGCTCTCTGTTCAGCCAGGCCAGTTTTCTTCCCTGTCAGTTCATCTTTTGGCACATGGCAACTACCTGCTCCTGTGCCTTTAAGATCTCCTTCTTGAAGAATGTCGAACCTTCCTGGGTTCCTTTCCTCTTCAGGACTGCCTCCCAAGGGACTCTTTCAACCAGGCTCCTGAAGAGGCCAAAGTCTGTCCTCCGGAAGTCTAAGGGAGCCATTCTGCTAACCCTGCTCCTTCCCCAAGAATTGAAAACTCTATCATTTGGTGATCACTATGCCCAAGGTGGCCTCCAACCATCACATCATGCACAAGTCCTTCTCTGTTCACAAACACCAGGTCCAGTGGGTGCTTTTCCTACTTGCCTCCCTCATCAGCTGTGTCAGGAAGTTTTCTTCCACTCACTCCTGGAACCTCCTAGATTGTTTCCTCTCTGCTGTATTGTATTTCCAGTAGACATCTTGAAAGTTGAATCCCACATGACCACAAGGGCTAATGATTTTGAGACTTCTCCTGGCTCCTTATAGAATATTTTATCTACTTCTTCATCCTGATTGGGTGGTCTATAACAGACTCCCACCATGATGTCTGCATTGTTGGCCTTCTCCCTGATTCTCACCCATGAACACTCAACCTTATCGTCACCATCATAAAGCTCTAGACAATCAAAACATTCCCTAACATACATGGCTACTCCACCACCTTTCCTTCCTTACCTATCCCTTCTGAAGAGTTTATAGCCATCCATTGCAGCACTCCACTTTTGCGAGACATGCCACCTTTTATTTGTCATGGCAATTATGTCTTAGTTTTCCTGCTGCACAATGGCTTCCAGCTCCTCCTCCTTGTTGCTTGTGCTGCATGTATTGGTGCAGATGTGTTTGTCTTAAGCTGTTGATCCCATCACCTTTTTTGGCGGAAAAGCCGATATGAGAAGCCATATGTGACCATTTTCAGGTGCTTCTGTGGTTTCTAACAGACCAATGACCCTTGTGTCTTTGCTGCCACATGGATGTCTATCCCCTACCTTCACTGAGACGGCAGACCAAAGGACCTTGCTAGCACACTGTCCCTCAAACATTGCAATGCCACCCACAGGTTTATCTCTAGCGAGTCTGTTTATATCCTTTTCCCTCTTAAAATCTAGTTTAAAGCTCATTCAATGAGCCCTTCTAACTCCTACACAAAGATCCTTTTCTTCCTTGGAGACAGGTGTACTCCATCTATTGCCAGCAGGCCTGGTGTTGTGTAGACCAACCCATGACCAAAAGACCCAAAATTCTGCCAGTGACCAGGCTCAAAGCCAGGTATTGATCTGCTGAATCTTCCTGTTTCTTCCCTCATCATTCCCTGAAACTGGAAGGACAGAAGAGAACACTGCTTGGGTTCCTACTCCCTTAACCATTCATCCCAAGGCCCTGAAGTCTCCCTTGATTGCCTTTGGACTTCTTGTTGCAACTTCATTGCTGCCTACATGAAAAATCAATAATGTATAATAATTTGAGGGCCGTACCAGGGTAGGAAGCTTTCTCTTCACATCTTTAACCCTGGCCCTAGGGAGGCAGCACACTTCCCTAAGAAGTGAGTCTGGTCTGCATATTGGGCCTTCCGTTCCCCTTGGGACAGAGTCTCCTATGACAATGATCTGTCTTTTTTTCTTTATGGAAGCTGTTTATGAAAAATCAATAATGTATAATAATTTGAGGGCCGTACCAGGGTAGGAAGCTTTCTCTTCACATCTTTAACCCTGGCCCTAGGGAGGCAGCACACTTCCCTAAGAAGTGAGTCTGGTCTGCATATTGGGCCTTCCGTTCCCCTTGGGACAGAGTCTCCTATGACAATGATCTGTCTTTTTTTCTTTATGGAAGCTGTTTTGATGCAGGGCATAGGCTGACTTAATCTAAACAACACCTCCAAGGTAGATGAACCATCGTCCTTGTTATTGTTTGGTTCCACTTGCAGAGCCTTGTACCTATTTTGTAAGGGCACCTGGTAAGGTGGGGCAGTCACTGAGGAGAGGCGCCTGCTGTGCTGAGCAGGAACTTGTCACCATTGCCCCTTGTCTTCCAAGTTACTGTGTTCAGCCAGGTGGAGAGAGGATAGGGAATCCTCTGTATCATGCATCCTGTCTGCCTGTTGGGCCTGTCCCACAGAAGGTAGGGTGTGATTCAAGTAGTCTGTTTGTCACATTGCCATTGTATTCTGCCTTACAGTTCTTATTTCTGCAGATCCTTGTTGTGACATATTATTATACTGGTTAGCAAATCTAGTCCATTACTCTGCTTTTTACTATAGGGTTAAGGGCACAGAAAAGAATTCTGATCTAGCAAACTTATCCAAATTGTTGAAGCATTCTCCTCGTTTTCTAGTCAATGTCTAGAGATTTTTGCTTTGGTTCCTTGACTCATTGTCTCCTTTTTTATGTGATCTTGAGCTCATTTCAAATAGTTTCAATTATAATACAACTTTATTGTTATGGGGAAACCTGCAATAAACTACACACACATGCATGTTCCCTTATAATTCATTCATTAGACTTAGAAATCTCAAAATCATAAAATCTGATAAATTTAGGTAGGATCTCTGGAGGGCATAGGAAGCAAATACCTGCTCAAACCTGGATCAACTTCAAAATTGCAATTAGCTTAAGAATTAGATCTGTACGCTCAAGGACAAGAGGAAATGGTCTCAAGTTGCGCCAGGGGAGGTTCAGGTTGGACACTAGAAAGAACTTCTTCACTGTTACAGTCATTAAGCATTGGAATGGGCTCCCCAGGGAGGTGGTGGAGTCACCATCCCTGGAGATGTTCAAAAAACATTTAGATGTGGCTCTTCAAGACATGGTTTAGTGGGTTTAGCGGGCATGGTGGCATCGGGTATATGGTTGGACTTGATGGTCTTTGAGGTCTCTTCCAATCATAATGATTCTATGATTCTACGATTTTGTTCCAAATATCTCCAAGGATGCAGACTACACAGCCTCTCCAAGCAGCTTGTTCTAATGCTTGGCTACACTCAATATGATGGCTGTTTTCCCTATATTTATTTCCTTATATCTATATCATTATTTCCTTAATGCAAAGTGTGTACATTCTCTCTTGAGCTTTCACTGTGCACCTCCAAGGAGAAGATCTCAACAAAAGTGCTTTTTGTACACCGTGCTCATGTCTCCAAATCATTTTAGTGATTCTTTCCCAGAAAAAATTAATTCCAGTTTGTCAGTGTCTTCCTTGTAAAGGGAAGTTCAAAACTGGACACAGTACTCCAGATTCAATTTTACAATACCTAGCAGAAAGGACTGGCTGTCTACATGCTTGCTAATGTAATGCAGTATATTGTTGGTCTTCTTTGCCATGGGGTTTACTCTGCTGCCTTATGTTTAACTTCTTGCCTACCAGGATTCCTAGGTCATTATCTGGAAGCCTGCTCTCTAGCCAACTGGCAATGCTGAGACTGTACTGGAGCATGGGATTATTCCATCCCAAGTACAAAACTTTGCAAATTTTGTCGAACTTTGGGAGATTTGGCTGCAAAGATATTATGGCTGGCTGTGAGAATATTGCTAAAATCAAAGTAATTTACATACATGGCTCTCCCCTCACCCACACAGCCAGACATCTCACCAGTGAAGACCATCAGGCTGCTAAAGCAGATTTGGTAAATACATGCTGGCTGTTCCAAATCTCCTTCTTTATGTAGGTGTAAATGACTTACAGCAGGATTTTCTTCAAAATCTTCAAGAGTAATGAGGTGAAACTGATTATAATTTCATTCCTCAGATTTTCCTTCCTTTTTTTTCTTGAAAATAGATGTGAAATTTCCATTTTTGCATTTTAAGAGCAGCCTCACAATGTTGTCAGCTGTTGTGGGTTAGCCCTGTTAGGCAGCTAAGCCCCACACAGCTGCTCATTCATTCCTCCTCAGTCGGACAGAGGAGAGAATGAGAAGAGTAAAAGTGAGAAAACTCACAGGTAGAGATAAAGACAGTTTAATAGGTAAAGCAAAAGCTGCACGTATAAGCAAAGCAAAATAAGGAATTCATTCACTACTGCCCATCAGCAGGCAGGTGTTCAGCGATCTCCAGGAAAGCAGGGCTTCATCACTTGTAATGATTACTTGGGAAGACAAATGCCATAATGCTGAATGTCTTTCCTTCCTCTTTCTTCCCCCAACTTTTATTGCTGAGCATGATGTCGTATGGTATGGGATATCCCCCTGGTCAGTTGAGGTCAGCTGTCCTGGTTGTGTCCCCTCCAAACTTGTTGTACATCCCCTGCCTACTCGCTGGTGGGGTGGGGTGAGAAGCAGAAATGGCCTTGGCGCTGTGTAGGTACTGCTCAGCAATAACTAAAACATGGGTGTGTTATCTATACTGTTTGGTCACAAATCCAAAACACCACCTTATACAAGCTACTATGAAGAATATTAACTCTAATCCAGCGAAAACCAGTACATCAGCCTCCTTAGTGTTCTCAGATGAATCCTGTATGATCCTATGAAGTTCTATATGTCCAGTTTGCTCAGATGATCCTGGTCTCTATCTAAATCTACCATGAGTAGTATTTCACTTCCCCATACTATTATGTACAGGGCACATGGGAGACCGGACATCAGTGCTAAACAGTAAAAAGTGACAGGAAGGCCATTTTTTCCCTTTTGCATGTTGTCTTATTGGTGCTAGAGAAACCACCAAAGGTCTTCCCAGGTTGTGGAAGTCAGACATATAGTTAGAACAAAGGATTTATTGTCTATACTATGAAGGTAGTCAAACTGGAGCAAGTTGCCCATAGATGTTGTGAAGCCTCCATCCCTGGAGTTGTTCAAGACTCAACTGGTTACCTCCCTGAGCAGCCTGAGCTGATTAGATCTGCTTTGAGCATGGGATTTGACTAGAGATCTCTGAAAGCCCCTCCCAATCTACATTATTCTGTGATTTTTGCTTCTCCATGCTGATAAGATGCAGGGCTATTCAACAGATACTCCAGAACAGCTTCAGTCCCATGTTTTTCTTCCCTGCAAAGTCACGTCCCTCTCCCTCCTATCCCAAACAATTCTTGTCTTTTACCATACCACCTTCACTCAAATACACAGTTAGCTCTTTGCTCTTTCACAATGAGCCCTGATTTTGCTGACTTCATATCCTTATCTGTTATTTGTGACATAGTTAGTAAATTCTAGCTTGCTATTTGTAAAGCCTTATAACTTCTCAAGTTATCTTCCTAGTATAGCTGCAAGTCAGGATTGGCTATCCATGCACAAACCCTAAAAGCAATGAAGAAGGTATCAGGTATCTTACCTTTTCAGTGTCCTTTTTCATTAGATTACCCACCCCACTCAAGAGCAACCCCATGTTTTCCTTGGTTTTCCTTTCGCTTTTGATATACCACTGGAAGTCCTTCTTGTTGCTTTTCAGATTCCTCAGTAATTTCAGCTCCAGCTGAGTTTGGGCTTTCCTAATTCCCTGTATGCCTTGGCAGTGTTTCTATAATCTTCCAGGATAGCTAGATAACTTCCTGGATAGTTTCCACCTTTTTGCATTTTGGTTTAGTCAGCAGGTCCTTTTCAACCATTCTGGCCATGCTTGCTCAACATTCTGTACACCAAAATGGGATGTTTTTGAACTTTGAGAATATTAACAGGTCACGTTCAAAAAACACACCTTGGCACCTCTGCCCTTCAGAGTAGCCTCTCTTACTAGTTCCCTGAACAAGAACAAGTCTGCTCTCCTGAATCCAGAGCTGTTATTCTGCTGCTTGTTTTTCTTGCTTCCTTCAGGATTGTAAATTCCACCATCTCATAGTTGCTTCAGTGAAGTTTGTGGTCAGCTTTCACATCTCTAACCAGTTCTTCCTTTTAAGTGAGTGGAATAGTTAAAAAAATCTGGTAACGTTGCTAGTACTAGGCCACGGGCTTTGTATTGTCACCGATGCCTCATATGTTCTTTGGACACACTTTGTCCCGAATAGACATTAGCTTTTTCTGGCTGTGACTAACAGCTGTCCAACAGTCAGGTGATTGTGATTGTTGTCTATCTTCTTGTTAGCTGAGCTTGCTGAATAACATGTATGGTATAAAAACTTGAGTAGTCACTGAGCCACATTAACCCTTTAAGTTAACAGTGGCTGGGGAGGGTGCTATTGGGTTACTACCTAATAGCTAACCAGAAAAACGTAATAAAATTTTAATTGGGTACCAATAAAGAAAGAGCAAATTAGCAGGTTATACAACTGACCGTGGCAGATCCAAGTCAGAGAAGGAACAAACTTCCACGGTTGACTTCATACCCCTCCTGGCAAAGAACTGGAATACTAGCAACCCCTCATAACTCTCCCCATCCTTCCTGGGAGATTGGCATTATCAATCATAGGTTACATGGAGGCTCTGAATGGCATAGAACCCAGAAAAGAGATAGATATTAAAAAGTTTATGTGGAACAATTTTGACTTTGTTATTAATGAGGTTTTTTTCTTAATTAATTAGACAATTTGGACTATAAATACTAGTATCATTTTAACAGGATTGTTAATAACTTTTGTTGTACTTTTATTAGGCAGTTAAAACATTAATTAGTTTGACAATAAATTACTGAATCTGTATGTACAGTGTGTTCTCTTTTTGCCAGTAAGAAAATTTTGAATTCATTGGCCCAAAAGAGCATATCACCAGTTGGCTATCCAGCACCTCAGTGAAAAATTGTCCCCAGTGCAATTCAGAAATCTCTTGAATTGTTTATGCTATGCCACATTGCTCTTCTAGTAGATAACAGGATGTTTAAAGTAACCCCTGAGAACCAGAGCCTATAAGAACTAAAGATTGTGACTGTGTATCTTCTCCTTATTATTTAAGAGAGGTTTTGACACTTACTCTTCTCAGTTTGGCTGTTCGTAGCAGATACCCACCATATTTTCCTTGCTTGCCTCCCCTCTGATCCTGGCCCATAAATCCTCAAACAGTCATCATCCATTCAATAACAAAGCTCTGTGCATTTGTGCTGCTCCTTTGCATACAACACCATCTTCCCACTTTTGTTTTCCTTGGCAGTTCTGCCCAAAAGCCTGTATCCATCCAGAACTCCCATTGTGTTTCTCAGGTTGTATGCACTCACGTACTGACACTTCAGAGGGACCCTGCTGTGCCATTTGCTGAGGGGAAGTGTGAGAGCCTCCTCTATCATGTTCTCCCTAGACGTTTCTACCCTGCCCCCCATTCCTCCACTTCTCTGTAGTTTGGTCTTCATCCACCAACTAGCCTACTATAAATTCTTCCTTTAAATATTTTTCTTAATGAAATGCAATGTATTTAATATTACTTTTCCCTCAAAAATAATTTTATTTTTATATCTGTATAAACTGTCATTCATGTCTACAGAGCTGTGACAATTTATACTATCCACATGTTGGTATACACGTGTATTTAAACTTTTAAATATAATTTGAATCTAGACAAGAAAATACAGATCTCCTTGGATGTAACAGGCATTTGAGCTTCAAGACTCTTAAAAATATGTTTTTAAATGGATTTAGGAGCCTTACTGTGCATAAAATTTAAAAATCTTGGCTGTAAATAACTTCATCCTTGCCTTCTTGCATTTACATATAAATGCATTCACAGACTTTCCCCGGGAAATGTGATGCCTTTAGGTTAAACCATTTAAACTATGTTGTAAATTATTAACTGCTCAGAGAAAAATCTTATCCTATGTATGGAAAATATCTAACTACACTAACTCTATTTCTTCTTTGATTTTGTGAATAGCACTTTTACTGTCATCACTGGCTGTCAGACGAAACCTACAAATGACTCTTTCACCAGTCTTAAGCATTTAGTAATCCTTGTTTTAAAAGAACTTTTGAAACACATAAGAAAAACCTTCAGGTTTTTAAATTTTACCGAGTACATGAAGCAGTCCTTGTTTTTCAGAATCTTCAGGTCCTTTCCTTTTATATAACTTCCTGCGTCATACAAATCTGTCTATACAGTGTTATCAAAACAGCAAGCTCAAAATTTGAAACTCTAAATATTTCTTGTATTATGACAGATTAAAGATAAGAACAAGGAGGTTGTTCATCTCAACTGGCTTTAGAATCTTATGTTGTAGAAATTATCTGCCTTTGAGCTATTTGTCTAGATGCTCTTTATCATTAACTAAGACAAAAGGAATTCTCTTGAACAATTCATGTGACCTATGTTAGGTGCCTATTTTAGGAAGAAACAAACAATTCCTTGAAGACACTGTAGACTATAAAGGGAATTGAAGGATGCAAAAATGTGGACTAGGTGCAGATATTTATAATGCAGATGACTAGTCTGACCAAGTCACTTTAGGCTTCCTTTCTAATTAATGAAGATAAAGAGGCAATGGTATGTTAAAAGAACTTTAAAGACAGTAAAAACAGCCCTCTAAGTCAAACAGATGTAGAGGACACCACCAACAATTCCACAGCCAGTGCAGAGATAATGTTTGAAACAATCAGCTTTGTTCCTGGCCTCTGGGGCACTTCCTGTGAAATAAAGCCTATCAGGTACTTGCTATGTGTAGGCTTATGTATGTTAGGATTAGAACTGACTTTCTACTAGAACCCTTGCAAGAAAACATAAAGATCTTTGCCAATGTGTGTTTATGCTTAAGTGTCTCTTGCCTTACCTGCCCTAGGCTGAGACATCTCCTTTGAACATCTCGTATAACTCTAGTTCTTTGTGTTCAGGCAAAGGAATTAAGTTGTGGGAGTGAGATTCAATTCAAGAGAAAATATTTGAAGTTAGGTGACTACACATAGTCTAAGTGATTAAACATTTATTTTATTTTTTTTTAAATGAAGAGTAATTTAAAGAATAAAGCCAATGTAGCTTCTAGAGGTGTAATTCAGTTGCCTCAACATGGGCATCAGGAGCCATCCATCCTGACTTCCAGATGCTTCCTAGAGAGGATATATGTCTACCATCCATCTTTGTCATAACTTTTAGCCTCGTGCATATTTTTCATATACCAAACAACGTCTAAAAAGACCTCAGAAGCCCGTGTTTGGTGAACCAAGCCCCTAACCTTTATTGACAGTAGTACGAATTTAGATACTTAGCTCACAGGTTTAGTTCTCTTTTAAGTGTCTCTTAGCTGTAGACTGAATCTCATACTAATTTACCATGGAATCTGTGTACTTCTAAACCATGCCAGTGTCCACTTCTGTACTGACACAATCATCATGTTCCATTGCTTCATAGAACTGAAAACTATTGTGAAAAATGTGACAGAATTCAGTAACATTTTAAATATCCATTCTATATAGTATCTCCGAATGGACTACAGCCATAAGCTATAGTAGGGTGAGGTAAAAGAATACAAGCAACGTTCCACAAGCCATAATCACATATCACAGAGAAAATATTGCTATTATATATTACTCACCAGTGCATTAACTAGTCTTTTTCCGCAAGCCTTGCCTAGCTGCCTTTTGTGACTCTTCTTTCTAAATCCTGTGAGAACTTAAAGTGATCTTCCTGGCCTGCTCGAGTACGGTAGGGGTGATGTCACGGAAATAGAAGTGTACGGTTCCCCATTTCCTCTATTGCATCAAAGAAGGAATGGAACCTTTGTCTATGTCAGGGCTGAAAAAAGGCAAGAAACATCTGTTTCAGTTTTATGATGACCAATTCACAAATGAAGTGAAATAAAGTAACAAAAAATTAGGCTTTATGTCTCATATCACAGGAGAAGCACTTCCATTATGTTTCTAGGGGGTCCACAGAGTATATTATATATATACTTACAGTAGGACTCACCATGACTGGGACTGTATTATTAGACTCTGTATGGCACAGAAAGTATTCACCAAGGTCGTCAATCTTTTGCATTTCAGAAAGCAAATATTTCCTTTTATTCACAGGTGATTTATAATCAGAAGCAGAATGTAGACCAAAAAAAAGCTCCAGCTCAAGTTGTGCGCTTCTTCTTGCAAGGCTCTTATGTACATATCTACAAATGTGTCTCTAGATGATTTGCAGCTTCACCTGGAAGTCTTTAAACAAAGAGCAAAGATTTATTTTTTTTTTTTCCTAACATTCATCTAGTAAGACAAGTCTAGGTAACAGTGTAATAAGCTTAGTCCAGTAAGTCTAGTAAACTTAGCAAGGCAAATATTGACAGACAGTTTGTTAGCATATCCAATATATTAGCAAGTATATTGCGCATATCGGTATCTAAAGTAAATTAAAATATTTTAGATTAAGAGATATTACTTTATTTTACACAAACTTGAATTCTAGGAATAATGTTCCAACATGTAGAAGTCTTGATGGTTTTTTACCTCTTCTGAGGTTAACAAGTTTCTGTTCAGAAACATGAAGGCATGTCCCTCCAAGATCTCCAAGTAACTCTGTAAGCAATTTTTCCAAGTGCTTATTACAACTACATTTATTTCCTGCCCTGCCCCCCCCCCTCAAAAAAAAAAAAAAAAAGAGAGAGGAGAGAGGAAGAAAGGATGTGCAAACTCAAAGAACCCCACCAAACACATTATTATCAACAGAATTTTCATTTATGTCTCAAGGAAAGGCCAAAGAAGAAAAAATAAAGAACATCAGAGTCCTAAAGCCAGCAACCAGTAGTGCCTAAATCAAAATCTTAAATGGTACAGTTTCTTGATTTATGTAATAACTACTCTAAATGTTCATGAAGAGACTTTTTTCACATAAATAAAAACTTAGACTCCTTCTAGTCAAAGACTGATAAGAACTTCCATTAATTTTTCTTAAACTGAGGGTGGAAAGTGTCTAGTAAAGCTAGACATCTAGGAAACCTCTCTTATTCAGGAAAAGAAAAGATTAGGAAAATCAAGATTATTCTTTTTTCCATTAAAAACCTATTTTAGGCAGAGGAAAATTGCCTTTTGGAAGAATCTCGCTTTCTATTAGTTATTCAGAGAGCTTGAATACTAAGGCCTTAGGACTTGGTGCCTTGCTTTTCAATGGCAGCTATTCAACAGTTATTGTATTGTCTGAAAAGGTAGCATTTATCCTAGACATCAACATGCCAGTTATAATAGAGAAAAGAAAATGAACAATTTAGGAATTACTTCAGAACGGAGCCATATGTGAAGTAATAATTACCTAGCATGCCTTTAAAATATTAATGGGGAAAATATGTTTGTAAGCAAATTCTTCTTTGTATGCAGAAACCTCAATTACTCTCTGTTTCTAATCATCTGTTTAGAAACATCTGGCTCTGGACATATTTAATGCATTCCATAGAAAAGAAAAAAGAAAATAGAAAGTGGAAACTAACATCTATGCTTGTTAGAACAAAGCATTAGTAAAATTTCCATGCTTTGTGACACTCGGTTTACATTGTTGTATCTCTAACATGCCTATGAAATAAATCCATTAACAAGAGCTTTGTTCATTTTGTTTGTTGATTTTATTTGCCTCTTGTCAAGAGTATCAAAACTAAGACATAGAATAATAGATCATTCCTAATAGTGGTTATATATGCCGGGACTTGGATTGTCTCCAGTATCAAAGAATATTTGAGAATATATTTTTTATATATTTTGTGAATAAGCAAAATTCTTAAGCCAACTCAGGATAAAACTATCAGCTATCACTTTTCTGTTAATAGTGGCACATGATAATTAGTACTGACTCTCTTGTTCAGGATGTAGTTCAACTGTCAGAGTAAACAAAATTTTAATTCAGATGAAAAATTTTATGAGCCAGATATTTACTTTGTGGTCTACCCCTATAATTCCCAAATGCACTAAGTTCATCTAGGATAACCTAAGGCAAAATTTATTCCTGTTTTTTAAGCAACACTAGAATAAAAGGGGAAAAAAATCCAAATAAACATGTCCAAAAAACCAGAGACAGTGCAAAATCCTATCATTGAATGAACACATTCATATATATTAAAAAATATATATTGTTATATTGTATTTATGAAAAAATCCCAACTGTTTTTTACAATTAGAAAAATCATCCTTTGAGATTTTTCTCAGGGGATCAATTACTCACCATGTTTTGTAAGTGAAAAATAGTTTGCAGGTGAGTTGCATGTACATGCAGTTGTGTACGCATGAAGATTCATCATCTTCTTCTGCAGAACCTCCTTTGTGGGAGAAGAAATGCATTTTTACAGACAGATAGAAATAAATAGCACTTTGAGTCAAAAATGATGAATTTAAAATTTATAAAAATCCTTGGAAAGTTAGATAAAATATAGCTTATTAGGCTAGAATTATATCATTGCTGTGAAAAAAAGTTTTGTTACCTCATTTACAACTCAGTCTTACTTGTCTTATTTGTTATCAATATTTTAACACTGATTCATGGATTCACATCACCTTTATATAGGTATGTATATGATGTAGCTGTCCTATATATTGACACTAGGACCACTGTACAGCCTATTGAAATTCATGGAAATGGATAGCTCTCTCCACTGGCTATAGATGAGACATTGGATATTACTAATTTAGTAATTTCTGTTAGATCCATTTAATTTGGTATTTAGTTGAAAAACAATCCAGGACATAAAATTCTGCCCCTGTTTTTCACCTCTGTGGTGCTTAGACCAATGAGGATACACCTGTAATACATCTAACAGCAAATATATTAAATTTAATCTGAAGAAAAAATGAAAACATTTAGTGCAAAAGTTTTTATAAAGCCTGTTTTTACAGATGTCTAAGTTTTGGATATTTTTCTACCACAAAATGGAGCACTGACTACAGATAACTTAAGAACTCAAATTAGTTGGTAGTTTTGCATGAGTTAGTACAGAACTATTTAAGGATACTAACTCATGGTGTACAAACAGTATAGTCAGGTCAACAGGGCACTGTTTAGCCCAGAGCTGATACAGTTTCAATTTCATAACTAGCTCCTTCGTAACTAGCTGAGACATTTTTGCACAAGACACCACACTGTGGACTGGACATACCTGTAGGCTGTTAAACCCATAGTAAATCACATTTACTGAGCAACTGGCCTGATTTTCAGAGTGGCTGAACCTCTTGAAATAACAAAGAAAATTGATTTCAAAGAAAATTGTAGAAACTTCAAGCATAAACATAGTTAGTTATGAATGTAAAATTCCCTATATTATTCCTCAAATAATTCTGGAGTAAATTCAGGGCAGAGGGTGTTCTTTCTTTGTTTTCTTGATTCCTAATGTAATATTATTCTTAACAGCATAAACTAATTAACTCTATTCAGCATCAGTATGTCACATAAAAATGTTAGAATATGGATATATTACCTTTGGGGAAAAAAATTCTTATATGATTTTGGATACAAGGGTGAAGTTTGGGGGTATTTGGGGGGTTTTTATGGATGTTTGTTTTTTTTTTTTTTTAAGTCGAGTACTGTTTTCTTCATATAAAAATGAAGTGATGTGGCTGGCTTTGAGTCCTCCAGAGACACATCTGTGAAACCAAGTTTAAGTATTTAAGTTAGACAGACTGGCTCTGTTCCACCCTTCCTGGGAAGGAGTGATAGACTATTCTTGTGATTTATATTCCAGTCATATGAGTAATGTGCTTTTATTACACAGAAATATATTGTTTTGTAGCCATTTAGAATTTTAGTTTCCTTTCTTTTTCTCTTTGAAGCAATGGTGACTTAAATAAGCACTTAAGCAGTCACTTGTAGGCTTTGTCAGTTTACATCATCAGTATCAGAAAGACCATACAGATGTAAAGAGAACTTTTTCCAGAGACTTCAAGGAGATGCAAGACTGATTTGAATAGAATTGGCCCTTATTTAGTCATTCATCAGACAATGCTTTTGCTCTTCCATCAAGATGTAAAAATCATAGTATTACCCTGAAAAGGGAAATTAGAGAAAGAACAAATCAATTCATGGAAGTTGCTTTCCTTCATTACTAAAAACACTCCTACCAAAAAATATTAACCACAAAAGCCTCCTAAAGCATCATACTCTGCTCTTCCAGGGTTTACTGAGACCTTGCTCCATTGCAGATCAATTTGTATAGGGAAAAATTTTTATTGGTGCTTTTAATTTCCTTTTTATAATAGAACTTCCTAATTCTTTATTTCTACTATAATTTCAAGCACATTCATCATGCTTTCTTTGAAACAGAACACACCGACATTTATTTACAACTGATTTTCAAAGATCATCAGTTTTACATACTTCATTGAAAACTTTTGTCCACATTATTTAAGAACATAACTTTACCAAACAACTGGAAATAACAGCACAAGACAGAGGTTAGGTATAGAAGATGATGGTGTAAACAAATAGATATCTATTGGATGTATGTATGCACAAGTACGTGCACATAAACACATGCACACACAAATGATCTTATTTTAGTTGAAATGATTTTCATACTAATGATTTCTGGAAATATTAGATTTAGTTTGATCTCCCTTTTTTTTAAAGACAAAATCTGGTTTTATGGCAGAATTTCTTCTCCAACTTACACTTCCAGGTGTGAGTTGTAAGGAGGTAAGAAACAAGGAAAACTACTTCACTATGTTTACTTAAAATGAATAAATAGTTCATTATACCTGTTGCTCTTCAATCAAGATGTAATATATCAGAGTATTACCCTGAAAAGGGAAATTAGGGAAAGTTTTTCCCCAACTCCTAGTGGCTGTCTTGAGGAAAAAATGAGAAAGTAGAGAGTACGTTATGTATTTTTAGTTACTTTCTGTCATTAACGCATCATTTTCTGTCATAAATCAGTAATTTCTGATTTAGATTAAACACTTCTATTTGTGCATTCAGAGGGCAGGTGCTAATGCTCTACTGAAAACAGAAAGATTGTGCTTATATGGAATTGTTGAATATAGGAGAACATTGATGATTACCAAGCGATTCATTTCCCCAAAATATCTCCCATTCCTCAGTCTCACACAATTTTCCAGAGTCCCACACAACATGCAAAGGATGAATTTAGGGCATTCAGGCAAGATTTTCAAAAGTGATAACTTTGACTACCCACATAAGAAAAAAGATCTAATTTTTTGAAGCAACTGTGTTTGGGAGTACCTGAAAAGTTAAAATAAGCTTCATTTTTTTCTTTGCTAACTGGATTTATTCACCTGTTAAATGACTGATATTTTAGACTGATTTCATTTAAAAAGAGAAAATTAGAGGAACAGTACGTCCTCAAATTCTCTTCCCTTTGCCTTTTCTAACCCAGCTCTTTAGCAGTCTGGTGAAATTAATTTTCATTTCCCATTTAAAAGTACTCCATCAATAACTGGCTCAAACATTTTGGCCCACTGCCTGCTGCTGAGGGCAGTCCCATCTACCACCCACTTCTGTCTGTGAGGTATCTTCCTCTCATGTGACCACAAATGAATTTCATAATTTACTTTACCCAAATGAAAACTAATTCCATTTTTGCAAGATTTTCCTTTACTTGGATGAGAAAGGTAATATGACACCTAGCAGAAGCACAAGAGCAAACTCTGTAAGAGAAATGTTCAGGTACAATTTAGAAAAGAGAAGAGGAGGTTCAAACTGCCTTTTCAGCTTGGTGCAATCATAGATCAGCCTGAAGTCAAATGAGGAGCTACATTACATTTCTAACAAAGACACCGTAGTAAATGATCTGACTATAAGCCTAGGTTCTTGATTTACAGTTCTGTCAGAATTCTGAGGGTGTCCATTTCATTTAAGAAAAAATTAGTAACATGCTGACATAATAAAATGGCAGTATTTCTTAGTTTATACTTTAGATATTTCTATTAACATCTTTAAAAGGTTCTAATAATCAAAATACACAATAGGATACTTTTTCAACATGATTATGTAAAATGCTGCGTGTCATTTAGGAGCTACTGCCACAGAAAGAAATCTAACTGTTCTGAAAGTATGCAGAAAATACGAACATATTAAAAACAGTAGAAATGAACATTTCAGTTTGAGAATACTTATAACATTATTTCCTAGTTTTGCTTTGCAAGTAAATCCAAACATAAGTTCCTATTTTTAATACAAAAAGATCTGTTTTTCCCATGAGACAGTTATGTACTCTGTTTCCTAATCAAACATGAAAAATATTCCTTTAATAAGATTATTTCATTTCTTCATGTAATTTTGCTCCTGCTCTTTATTCTTAATTTTCCCTATAGTGTCCACGTGTATAAATACTTCATCAAGATGAAAAGGAATATTCAACTGAAATCCACATAGTTTCAATTGCAGGTTTGAAAGAAGGCAAAGGAAGTACTAAAACAGTGATCTGAACTTTTTTCACTGCATCTGAACACTTCTTGCCATTCCCAGGATGGTTGCTTCATCGCCACACAATTGTCCTCCCACTCAACAGATGTCACTCCCCATACCGTCATCTTTCAGTTTTCCCTTTATCCCAGCAGCCCATTACTGAAGAATAAGCACCATCCTGCACTGACATGCTCAGGTTGAAACCCATACACCTCAAAGAGCTTTATTAGTTTGGACTTAATGTGCAACTATCCTCCTACTTCAGAGAGCTGAACAGCGGACACACACACATGCACACAGGTACACACACATTCCCTTACACATGGATCATTGCTTTGGATGAAACAGGTTATTTTGAAATCTAAGATAGTCTTCCTGAAAAAAACAAACAAACAAACAAACAAACAAAAACTAAACAAAATCCTAGAACTAATTACAAGAAAACCTCAAACGCAAAAACCATAGACACTAAGTTCAGTCCTATTGATAATAATTAAAGTCAGACACTACTTACAGATGTTAGACAGCACAAATAGCTTTTGCAAATTATTTCTGTGGTGAAATCCCAAATCCCATCTTTTCACAATCAGAGGAGTCCTTTAATTGGATGAACTTGTGAGCATAAACCTGGTCATTACTTTGGACTGCTATGGAGATAGGCAACCCATTCATATTTGCTTTTCCTGTTCAGTTTCTGCACATCAAAATATATTACTCTGTATTAAATAATGGTTCTAATTCAACATAAGAACGAGACACTGCCAATGCATTTCTTAAAATTTTGTTTTCTCTCCAAGTTATTCATCATAGAGTCAAGTAACTTTTTTTATATATCATATACAATTATACTGTTACATGCTTTTTATGCAACTGTTATATCAGCCTTTCTCTTCCTTTATAGTTTTCTCTTAGGTACTTTGAGATGATAAATCAGAAAAATCTTTCTTAGAATACAACAGACATTCTCAAGTATAGTTTCTTTTCCTTACTCTTCCTCTTACAAGCAAAAAAAACATCCTAAGCAAGTATCATAAATGATCATCTTTTTGACATATATGGTAACCACTTACAGGATAGAAAGAGTGAAAATATCATTTATTCTTTCTGGAACGGCTTCACAAGATGCAGAATCTTCCCATCCCACCGTAGATGGTTGGTGATGAGATCAGGCCAATTACAGATTTGATTCCTTTCATGCTGAGAAAAATCTAAGTTATCTGCAAGTTAGCTGAGTGTCTTAATCACAAAATAATTATTTGGAAAGAGTATGAGGGAGAGAGAACTGCCATCACTATTACCTCCTTGTCGTGGTTTAACTCCAGCTGGCAACTAAGTACTATACAGATGCACACTCGCTTCTCCCTCCCCCAGCCCTCTAGTGGGAAGAGAAGGAGAATCAGAAAAAGTTAAAACCTGTGGGTTGAGATAACGGTTTAATAACTTAAATAAAATTAAAAATAACAAAGAGAGAAAGAGGAATAAAATCAAAGGAGAAAAATCAATTGATGCACAATACAATTGCTCACCACCCGCTGACCAACGCCCATCCCAGCCCTGAGTGGTGATCTGCCCATCACGGCCAACTGCCCCGGTTTATATACTGAGCATGACATTCTATGGCACGGATTATCCCTTTGGCCGCTTCAGGTCAGCTGTCCTAGCTGTGCTCTGAACAGAGGCAAAGGCTAAATGGTAGGCTCCTGGGGAACTTTGAGAATGGAAATAGAGTTCAGAGAAATGGAGACTAAATAGAATTCAGGATCTCAGATTTTATATTAGGAACCTAATTTCAAAGAGGGTGAAAAAAAAGGTCCCATGGGACAAATATTTAGTGTTTCTTGGAAGTTTATCTCTCATGGGTAACTTTTAATTGTTCATAAGTAAATTTAGATACTTAACAGAATGTTTTGAACTGGGGTCAACAGAAAAAGAAAAAAAGTCTGGATAAAGAATTGCTTCATTCTGGTCATATCTGAAAGTTGTGTCTTGCACTATTTATTTCTGAAGTTGTTTTTATGGACTTTAGCCATTCCCTGTAGAAAGGGTTTTGTTTCCCCGCAGTTCACCAAACAGTTGTTCAAACAGTGCTTAAGATTTGTACGAATGACAACTTGTAAACAAAGGGAAAATAAAGCATTACTCAAACTCTTGTCTTGACATAACTTTCTCAAAGATATCAATCTTTCATGCTTTCTGAATGAAATGAACTTTAGCTGCAAGAGTTCTGGAGCAACTTGTTTAGTTTTTGACACTCGGTGGGCAGGAAGCAAACATTTTTAAGATTATATATCCACAAAGTAAGTGTGAATGGGGGAGTGACATTCTATGGATTTCTCAAGGTAGATTTCAAATCTGAAAAATTAAGTTTTTTAATTTGACAGTTCTTATAGCCTATATTAAAATTTAATTTAATATGAATAACCTTTGTTAATGAATGTAAGGAACAGTCACTCATTCAGTTTAAAGCTGGTTATTTTCTATCAAACATTTTTTTTACTTTCATCTTTCAGATCAAGACAATTTTTTACATAAATTAAAAAAAAAAAATCACAAACTATCCTGACATGTAATCAATATTTTTGACAGATTCATTTGATTATCATATATTTGTGGCATGTACTGTGAGACATACAAATTTGCAAACAATGAAGATAGTCTTTTGAGATCAAGTAAGAATATATCATAATCAAACTTAACTTTGTTTCTTTTTACAGGACTGCATTTATTCATACCATCATGAGCTCTTTAATATTTCTGATACATTTACAGCTGTCTAAATACTTCTCCTAGCAGTAAACAGTGCTCATCTTCAAACACAGATATAAATGAGGTTTCTGTTATCTGTGTAGCAGGTTTACAAGGCTATGTAGATGTTCTTTTTGATATGAGCACCAGACAGAACGCCATGGTCCTTGGGTCAAATTGTATGCTTTGTCTCATGTCAATATATTATGTAGGGTCCAGAAATCAGCACAGACGACCTTGAGTGTGTTTTTAATTTTCTACCCAAAAATCTATTGATTCTCTCCTGAATGGAACAAGTATTTAAATTAAACTATATGGAGTGTAGACCTTCAGAGGTATATAAACTAAATAGAGAACAGGAATTGATCTGAAGTAGTTTCAAATAGCAGAAATGATCACTTTATATCATTGTTTGGTCTTTTCTTATGTCAGTTTATTTTGATTTACAAAAACAAGATATGTAAGTAATACTGCTCATCTTCAAAATAAAATTCTTTGAAGTCTGATTAAAAACTCAAGCAGACCTAAGAAGACATTTTTTACTTAAACACAGTAACAAAAAAAGGAGAGAATTGTAATTTTTAAAATGGAGTCTTACTGTTTCTTCTTGTCTCTGGTACATTGGTGGATAGTATGGGGGGGAAATCTGAATGATTCAGAGTTATTGTCACAGGGTGAATATCATGTTAAGGACACCAGAGTAAGCTATGAACAACCTTGGTGTTTGCAAAGTTCAATGCCACTCAACAATACCTGCATGGCAGTATGCTAGACTATTTACCCTTCTCACGGTGCTTTATTCTTAGGTAGTTCAGCCAAACACATGAAACCATATTTCAGTGTGGACATATCAGAGTTTTTCTGAGTTCTCTGGTTTCTCTGGTAAGGTCCAATTTCTCTGGTGATTCAGTAAAGCCTGGGGTCTATACAGTGACCTCCTAGTGGTTCCTCAGCCCCTAGGCATCAAGGTGTGTGGGAGGAAAGGTTGTTCAGACAAACTTAATTGTTCTGCTTTCCAAAGGAAAAACTAAATCAGATTACAAGTGTATATTCTAGACATTTTTCAGGCCTCTTTCTGAGAGTGCAATAGAGGATAATAAACTAATTCCCTTTGAAAAATAGCTGTCCTATTGGTTTATACTTGTTTGTTTGTTTGTTTGTTTGTTTTCTTATCATTTTGGGAAATTTGACACAGCTAAAAGAGACATTCTCACAAGATTCAGTTTCTGGACTGATGGCAAAAGCAAATGAAGCATGCAGACCTTTGCTACAAAATCAGCGGACACTGTAGAAAAGCAGGGGGAAGGTAGGCATTACAAGTAACATTATGGAAGAAAGTCGCAAAGAGTCTATTTTAGATTGGACAGGGGTGTGCAGCTGTGCCTTATTTGAATGAAAGTATTTTGATTTCAGAAGGAAGTGGTATTGTTCACATCATCTGTGAAGCATACTTGATATTTAAACATATCACAAATTTTAACAAAATCTATAAAATTTCCCTTTTACCATATCCTTTCAGAATATTTTGAAAGCCCAGTATCTGGAATGAAAATAATTGTTATACTTCACTGTTCATACATGATTGTTCAGTATAAATTCTATGATAGCTTATTTTTTGAAAGTGTTAAGCAATGGGCCTTCTTTAAGTGTGATCTGGTTCTTTGACAATGTCAAAACCAAAATTAGTTGCATTATTGTAACACTCCCATGGTGTTAAATTTTCTTTGGTTTTGTTCAGTTGGTTTTTGTTTAGTGGGGTTTCTATTTAAGTTTTAAAAAATGTCCAGGAAGCTCACTCACACCTGAACAATTAGCTGCCAATTGGATTACTATTTTGGCTACATGATAACTATTCTAAATAAACGGAGCAAAGGTTTCAATGGACAGATAGTCCAAACATGAGATAAATGGCTAGTCTGGAGAGTGAGGGCCTAGATTTTGTATGTTTGAAAGAACAGGCATGAAAAGTTACTGTTCTTTTTTCAGTGATGGTGTGGAAACAATTACCACAACCTTCCTATTTGTAGTGAAAAAATAAAATTTTCTGTGTCCCCCTCTAAGGTTAAGAAAGAATTTTTGGACTTAAATTCTTTGATTATTCATACTCTGGAGTATTCACAAAATTTAGATATAAAGGTTTAAGTTCTTTTGGAGGTTTTAAATATTAACAGCTTTTAATTGTGAGTCATATGTGGACTTAGTGAAGCAGAACATGTATGTAGCTGGTTCCATACTATGGAAGTAATACTATGATTATTACTTCATCAAAGTTTAATTAAATCTTAATTGTATTATTTACATGTAAAAAGGTAGTCCATCCCCTTTAGAGTTGGGACATTAACCTACTGAATGTGATTTTTATTTTTTTCTGCATTTTTACAAGTGCAACAAATCATACAGTTAATTTAAAATAGAATCCTCACAAATGATATAACTGTGCAAATTTATTTTTTTTTTACTTTTGTGAATGAATTATTTAAACAATGGAACAATATGGACAGTGCAAAATATAATGTTGAAGCTCTTTGAAATGCTTAAGTCACATTCAACAAACATTCTCTGCAATTCAGATGTAAATGGTAATTATGGTAATTATATATTTTGTTATATTCATACTGTGAAGTAGTCTAAGGGAATAGTTAACACAATTTTAAAGTAGTACCACTCAGACTTGACATGGCTGAACTTCAACTGTAATTGCAAGTTTCCAAAGTCCTGATCGTAGAGTACATGCCTTCTGAGTCTCCATTATATATGTCAGAGGACAATTCCATCTGTCACAGTTCCCATAGAACTATAGTTTAATGCTGAAGTATCTGTTTTTTCAGAAGAATTCCCTCTAATGGTTCAGATTACATTTATTAGTCAAAGACACAAGACAGGTAGACTTCAGTTAAGACACTGGGGAAGATTCATTCTGACTTATCCATATCTTGTTCTTCGCTTTCGTGTTCCCAGAATTTTCACTAGTTCCTTGTTTAAATGGTTTCTGTTAGTCTTCCTAAGCTCTCTACAGTGTTTCCACATCAGCAGAGCTAGTGAACAACTAAAAAGATGATGGACAAAAAATAATAGAATGTGACTTAACATTAGAAGAAGCAAAATTTGCAGAGTGGAGGGTAGTAAGTTTATGAGATGAGTGGTATGCGACAGCTGGAATGCTACTGAACAAAGTAGAACCCAGCTCCCAAAAAATGACAGGTTTGAGATTTTTTTCCTATTTTTATTCATGTAGATTTGTTTTCTGCCATTAAGAAAGAATAAAAAGCCTTTAAACATGCTTATATAAAAGCAAATTATTCAATTACTTTATCATGATGGTTTTTATGTAAGATAAAATAACAGATGGTAAGGTGCAGGACTAGAGATAAAGTACATTTCCAATTACTTATCAAGAAGTGAAAAATGAACAAATCTGCATAATATTTTTATATTGTAAAAAAAAAAGAAAGTAATTTCTAAAATGGATAGAATAGGATGTGATTAAAATTGCCTCTTAAGGAAACGTATTAAATGCCTCTTTTTCAGAATGAAGTACCTGTAATTCATAGGCACAGATAAGAGCTGTGCTAGCCTCTGTATGTCAGTGCAGTTACATTTCCATATATTTCTGTATTTTCATATGTTATATGATTTATGTAAGAATTTACAGTTACTCAAAAGCATCAGAAATGCAATTTATACATTAATACTCATAAGACTTGCCAAAGTATTAATAACAGTAGATTTATTTTTGCAAATTTTGTTGTCATTGTATATCATACTTCTAATATCACGTCCCTGGACTACAATAAGTTCATTGTAAAGTAGCTGTGAGGATAAAATCCGTCTATAGAAATTATTGTAAATAATCTTATGTGAAATTAATGATTTTGCATATGAATCAGGAATATCTTGATGAATTTTGTCGACGTTGTAAAGGCAGAAGTCATTGTAATCCTAGACATAATGAAGATTCATTCCACACATGTTATGCTCAAATAATTAAAAGGAATCAGAACAGAGTTGTTGAAGAAAATACAAGCAAAGTAGGAAGCAACTTCTTCTGACCATGTTTGCCTTTCTGTTCTGTAAAGTAAAATCGGTTACTTTGAATTTCAATGCCAATTTCAGCTAACATGTTCTTCTTTGTGTTGTAAAAAGTTGCTTGTACAGCTGTGTACAATTTACTAACTGGTGCGTAACTGAGAAATCTGTTCTAGCAGACAGACTGGTAACTTCAGCCACTTTAATCTGATTTTTTAAAAATTGTCTGTTCATACTCACAGGAGAAAAAATGGGTGAATTATGGGACCAAAGAGACAGACATAATAATGCAATATTTCATAGTATGAAATTCTGTGTTGTGAATTTGGAAACTAGACAGAAAAAACACTGACAAAACCGAAGGGCAGAAATTCAGGCTTATTGAAGGAGCTGTGTTATATTCAGTCCTATGAGGTATCAATATGCTACAGCTGTGAAAAATGCAAATTGTGTTCTAGGATTTGTCAGCTGAGTTAGGACAATATTAGTTCTATTATACAAAATTCTGATGAGATTGCCTCTGAAATCTGTGCTCTGGTCATTCATATTGAAGGAAGATGAATTCAAACTGGCAGATGAAGAGAAGAGCTTCTATGATGAGAGAAATTGAAAGTCTATTATATGAGAAAAGACTAGAAGCACTAGGCTTGGTTAGCTTGGTGACACGATGGAGTAAAAGGGATAAGGTTGCTATCTATAAAGTCAGCAAAGGCTACAGACTATGTAAGGTAAAGGATAATATTGGTACAAGAACTAATGGATATAATGAGCACGTTTTGCCTGAAATTGGAGAATAGCTAGTAATTCTAGCCAGTGACGATGGGTACCCAGCTTTTACAATAAGTAACAGAGGGACAAACAAAGCATTAACAAAACAAAGATAACTTTAAAATAGATCTTCATCATTTTTTAAAGGATGAATGGGTGTGATTCCTGCAATAAAAGAAACTGTTGTTATACCTATGTATTGCATGAACAATAAATAGGTTGCATGCATTGCAAGACATAAATAGATTGGAAATATATATTGAATATAAGTCTGCATAATTTTAATTTTCTGGTCAAATAGCTTCAATTATGAATCTGAATAAAGTCAACCAAGGGATTTGCTGTGCAATCAGCCAAGGCTCTGGGAATAACAGGACCTACTATCTCTACCGGATGGAAAGAACTTCCTTTTTTAGGAATTCTCTAAGAAAAGATCTTCAGCTAGCCTCTAGATCAGCATGAACTTGCACACTAATGCTGTGGTTAAGAGAATTAATATAGTGCTCAGCTGTCTTCATTTGATAAGATGAATCCTACCCATAAACTATAATACACCTGAGTAAGGAAAATTAGTTGTCACTAGTAGAGTCTTTCAGATTACCTGGACAAGACTATGACTTAATACAGGGAAGTGGAATGGGAAAGAGACTAGGGCTGACTAGAAGAAGTGTTGACCTGGAAATAAGTACAGGTAGTTTGGTACAGGCTCCAAAGGAGGTAAAGGCCTCAGCCATAGCCAGGCCAAGAACTCCTCTAGTTCCAATCTGTTCTCTTAAAACCCACAAAGGAACAGAGTGACACAGTCAGCATCAACGCATATGAGCTTGGAACACCAGTCTTGTGATTAACACATGGATAGCGGTTGGCTTTTCCAAGACTTATCACAGAATCATAGAAAATAAATAATGGAGAAAAAAAAAGACAAACTTGTAAAAGCCACTGCCTACATACTTCTGATATACCACCTACTCTGACAATAACTTTTAGATGTCCGATCTCCTGTAGGGTCTTACACTCCAACCTAACTTCTCTTCTTTGTATGAACTATATATTCACTGAGTCACCAAATACTCGTCTGTAAACATTGCATGCATGCTAATATGATATCAAATGGTGTCTACACCATTAATGGTGTCTATACAAAGAGCAAATAATCCTCAGAGGCTTAACCTACTTTATTTTAAGTTGCAAAAAACTACACAAAAGGATGAAAAACATATGACAATATATTTTTGGAGTCTTTTCTATCATATTGTAGCATTGTGTTTTCCGTCATGTGGGGGTTTTTTTCTGTGTAACATCATATCTACATGCCATCTCAAAAATTGCAAGAAAAGAAATCTCTCATAATGTAAAGACATCACAGGAAACACAATTGAATAAAAAAAGCAAGCAACTTGGACTTTGGATATTTATGCTGATATTAACTGGCTTAAAATCTTTTGGTATTTTCTCATTCAAGACACTACCTTAGAAAAGGATTTTCTGATAATCTCAGTTTGCCTTCAGTTCCAGAGAACAGCATGGGCTATTTTCTTCGACACACTCTTTGGTATGTTGCTGCTGTTTTGAATGTATGAAAAATGTTTGTGAATCTCAAATGCTGTTATGAATTTGTACTGTAGAGATGCACAGTGAGGAAATAAAGGAAGACTGAGTGTAGGAAGCCCAAGTAATCCCAGTATCCCCTATTGGCCTGAAGAAGATGCTTCTCAGATCACTCTACTTGCTCTAACACATCCATGTCAACAGCAACAATATGAAACTCCAGTTCTTCGAGGTTGTCCTACCTCACACAAGAGCTTCACATGCAGATGCCCTCTGAGAAGTTCATCATGTGAGACTGCATTACCAGAATGATGGCAGACCTAGATTCTGTCAAAATTTCCCATGGCAGAGCTGTGTGACATAACATCTGCCCTGCAGACTGAGGAGTGTGGGAAATTAAGGTGTATTGTTAGGTCAACTTTCTAAAATTTATATCTAGGTAAATTTTATATCTAGGCAGATAAACTACTTTTCTGCCTTCTCCCTCCATGTCAACCTTTTTATAATCTCTTTCATTGCTGACTATTAGCGGTTGTACTTAAAAGTGTGGGTAGAACAGAAAACTAGTCAAGTTGGCACATTCCTTGTGTGAATATTAGGTTCAATGACTCTTCTACCATTTATTTCACTTACACATGCTAATGGTCTTAAGAGCACTATACAAACTGATCAATGAACCAAACAAAAGGTTGTCTTTAGCCAGCTGCTGCAGCACTGTATAGCAGTAGTACATAGGAACTTGGTGCAATGTACTTCAGAAAGAAGTGACTAACTGCGTATCCAAACGACAGCACACAGAGATTTTACTTCACTGCTTTATGGCAGTAACATTCAGCCTAACTGCAAAGTGTTCTCCTGCTTCTCACATGGCCTCTCCTGGGAACATGTCATAGAATCAAGAGAACAATCATAGAACCATAGAAACAATTTTTTATCAAGGAACAAAGGAAATTGTGTGTACAAGAAGTCTTATGTATACCTTTCCCATCACATGTAATTTGAGTACAAGCCAACAACTTTATTACATAAATATGACAGCCTAAGTGAGCCTTCTTTGAGTTCTCCCTGCTAGGCAGTGTGGTTGCATGGCAGTGGTCTCCCCCTGAGCTGGGACACTTCTCAAGGTTGCTCCTCAAGGCAGAGAGACCTTTTACCAATGGCAGATTTTTGGCAAGCGACCATTATCACACATAACAGTGTAGTATGGTAACTTTGATTGGTGCCTTGGTAGCTTTGATTTTCTCTTGGTAGTTTTGAGTCATTGTTCAAATGATTGTGCCATAAAGTAATAGAGTGAACCTTGCCATCGAACTTTGTTAAGTCGCAGTTCTACATCATATTAAAACCACTTTTGCTAATACCTTTGACAGTGATTCTTTAAGTGATTTAAATCATCCATTCATGACAGTGTCTTAAATGACCTCCTGGAAGCTAGGTTGGAATACATTAAGATGCTTAAAAAGCAGTAGTATGTTTAGGCAATCAAAGCTGACCAAAACTCTCAAAAAATCTCAGGATGCCTCATCTCTGGCAACATTCAAGGTCAGGTTGGATGGGACTCTGAGCAACCTGAACTGGTTGAAGACATCCCCGCCTGGTGGGCTGCCTAGGAGACGGAGGAAATTAGAGCTGTCTACCTTGCCCAGTCTCTCAGAGGGCCATTCTGTTGTGGGTTTACTGAGAGTCAAAGAACAATGGCTGCCAGTTGCTACCACAATAGTGCACTAGTGGTAATACTGCACCAGTCGAGACCTGATTCCCATCCATGAGCTGATTCATCATTCAGAGAGCCAAGGGGCAATCAGAAGGACACACTCACCCTTTAGTACTCCCATATGACCAGTGTGGAAGTCTAATGGAGAGTGGAAACTAACAGTAGACTGTCATAGTCTGAATGAAGTCACACTGTCGCTGAGTGCAGCTGTGCAAGACATGCTAGAACTTCAATATGGAGTCAAAGGCAGCCAAGTGATATGCCACAACTGACATGACTAAGGCATTTTTCTCAATCCCTTTGGCACCAGAATGCAGGCCACGGTTTGCTTTCACTTGGAGAGGCATCCAGTACACCTGGAATTGACTGCCCCAGGGGTGGAAACACAGTCCTACCATTTGCCATGGACTGATCCAGACTGCACTGGAACAGGGCGAAGCTCTGGAACACCTGCAATACATTGATGACACCATCAGGTGGGGCAGCACAGCACAAGTGTTTGAGAAAGGGAAGAAAATAGTCCAAATCTTTCTGAAAGCCAGTTTTGCCATCAAACAAAGTAAGGTCAAGGGACTGTCACTGTTTAAGGCTGGACTGGCAAATAAAGTGGATGACAGATGCTCTCTATTAACCCCTTCCTTCCCAAAAGAGAAAGAAAAGGAGAGAGAGAGTTAAGGGTTGGAAAATTAAACCAACTTTAATAAAACAATAATAATGAAAA
>NW_009617888.1:0-208 GCF_000690535.1 Cariama cristata
AAGCCTGTCCCCTAGCCCCAGGCCACCCCGAAGCCCTGTGGTGTAAGGCGGTGAGCTGGCCCCCTCGATGCATCTCCAGAAGCCCCTGCATGAGGAGGGGCTGTGGCCAGAGGCAAACTATGGCAATAACTTCTTTTTTCCCTCTGCCAGAGGCTGTGCTGAGGCTGTGGTTGTCTGTGGCTCCCCTGGGGATGCTGTAGATTTGACC
>NW_009617888.1:667-7676 GCF_000690535.1 Cariama cristata
TGTGCCTCCCCTGGGGATGCTGTAGATTGCACCTGTCTCAGGCCCTGCTCTCCTTGTGGCATGGGTGTGAAAAGGGACAGGCGGAGCACTTGCTGGCTGCAGACAGGAGCTGGAGAGGCCAGAGAAAGGTAGAGAAGAAGAAATAGAAGGCCACTTGGCTGGTAGCTGCCTCCTGCTGCAGGCAAGAGAGAGCCTGCATCTCCAGGTGAGGAAGGATCCCTCTTTGTTGTCCGCAGCAGGCCAGACCGCTCCTGTGCACCACAGGGTCTGTATGAGTTGCCACCAGTGCGGTACAGCCGTGCAGCACACAAGGGAGCAAGGCTACATGTCTAGGAAACCTGTCTTGTGAGAGCTGTGAGACACCCATGTATCCTCTTATGTGGGGGACAGCCAAGTGACTGGAGCTATGGAAGAGGAAGGGAGAAGAGAAGGAAAAAGAAGCATCACAACTGGCAAATTCTTGCAGCACCAAGAGTGAGAGCTGCAGTGAGTCCTGGGCCCTTGGGAACCTGTTGCCTGTCTTGTGTGTCCCAGCCCCTCCCTGCCCCTTCCCAGCCTCTCTCTTTCCCATACTGCTCTGATTTTCTTTGCTTCCCTTTATCTGTCCTCCTCTTCTCTCTCTTCTTCTGTGCTGTTCCCTGTTTCTCTCTCCTTTCTCTCTCTTCTCCTACCACTCCCTTTTTTCTTTCTCCCTGTGCTTTTCTCCTGCTCCCTCTCCCTCCTTTCCAACCCGTCTCTGTCCTGTAGCCCACTGCTGTTTTTTGCTTTTCCGTTTCTGTCCTGATCCACTCACCATTGCTGTTCTTTTTTTTTTTTTTTTCCATTCTGTGTCTCGCTGTCCCTGTCCTCATTCCCATTCATCTCTTACTCTCTCTGACCCTTTGTGCTGCTCCCTGCCCCTTTCTTTTTGGCTTCTGTTTCTTTTCTCCAACTCCTTATGCTTCTTGTGGTCTCTCCACCCCACCCTCCTTTGGCGCTGTTCTTGCCTGTCGCTGTCTTGCTTCCCATCCCATTGTTTCTTGCAATAGCCCTTTCTCCTGCTCCCTGCCTATATTCGTATTCCTCTCTGTCCTGTTGACCATCCCGGTTCTTTTTTTTTCTCCTTCTCCATCCTGGTGCTGCCCTGATTTGTCTTTCTCTGCCCTGTTCCCTGTCACTCTTTCTGTCTCTTTTCTTCTGTCTCTTTTCCTCTGTCTGTGCTGCTTTTTTCTCCAGCTCTGGCCGGATTGCTGTCCCCCCCTTTTTTTTGACTCCTGCTGTCCCTCTGCCCTGCTTCCTCTTGCTATATTTTCTGTCTTTCTGTCCCATTCCCTCTCCTGTCCCTTTGAACTGTATCCTTCTGTCCAGAGAGCTCTTCCTTCTTTCCTTTCTATCTTCCTCAGTAGTTTTGTCTTCCTCCATCTCTCTCTCCCACTGCCCCTCACAGTGTTTTTTTTTCTTCCAACGCTGTAACACCTCTTGTATGGGCTTCAGGAACACCGGGACGATCCTGAGCAGCAGAACCGGTAGTCATCCAGCGAAGACCAGAGACCAAACTGGTAAGACGGAAACGGTACCCAATTAAACTGGAAGCTAGAAAAGAATTAGAACCGCTGATAGAATGATTTGTAAATTTTGAGTTATTGGGAGAATGCCAATCAAAATACAACACTCTGATACTGCCAGTTAAAAAGCCAAACTTGGAAGAATATAGATTGGTACAGGACTTAAGGGCTATAAATCAAATCAAAATAAATCAGGATGTCCACTCGGTAGTAGCAAACCCATAAACTCTATTAACCACCCTGAGGGAAGAAAGAGATAAATGGTTTTAACTGTACTGGATCTGAAAGATGTGTTCTTTTGCCTCCTGCAAAAGAACAAAAAATAGTCAGGAACTATTTGCTTTTGAATGGGAAAGCCCTAAAACCAGTAGAAAAATTCAATTGTGCTGGACAGTATTACTGCAAGGATTTAAAAACAGTCCTACAATTTTTGGAAACCAATTAGCCAAAGAATCAGAAGACTGGGAAAAGAGGCATGAAAATGTCACCTTACTGCAGTACATAGATGATATACTGCTAGCAACAATAAGGAGGATTCCATACAAATGACAATAGAGCTCCTAAACTTTTTAGGACTGGTGGGGTACAGCGTTCTTGATCCAAGATGCCCAAAAATTGACACTTGGACAAAAACTAACTGTGTTTATACCCTAGGCAGTTACAACAGTTCTAGAACAAAAAGGAGGACACTGGTTATCACCAAGTCGAATGCTGAAGTATCAAGCCGTCCTTTTGGAACAAAATGGCATGGAATTGAAAATAACCAACATCCTGAATCCAGCGACCTTTCTAACTACTGACCCTGATGGAGAAGAATTAAGTAAGCATAGTGAAGAAATGTGAATTATGCTTAAAGAACAATCCTTATTTCCCCCAAAGTCTTTTATTAGGAGTGACAAAGAGCAGGAACAGTCCAGGACACTATTGGCAAATAGAATTTTCTGAATTTCCATGGCAAAATGGGTACTAGCATCTTTTAGTTATAGTAGATACTTCTTCAGGCTGGCTGGAAGCTTTCCCTTCTCCCACCAATAAGGCAAGGGAATCATAGAATCATTATGGTTGGAAGAGACCTCAAAGATCATCAAGTCCAACCATAAGTAGCAAAAGCATTACTTAAGGAAATAATACCGAGGTCTGGCATACCTATAGGACTATCTTGGGACAGAGGCCCGCATGTCATAGCAGAAGCTGTTCAAAGTTTAGCTAAAGTATTGGGGGTAAAATGGGATCTCCACACCCCATGGAGACCCCAATCAAGTGGGAAAGTAGAAAGAATGAATCAAAGCTTAAAGAGACAGAAGTAAAATCTGCCACAAGGCTCAGATAAAGTGGCCGGATGCTTTACCTTTGGCTTTGCTACAAATACACATGCAGCCTAAAACTGAAGAGAAGATTAGTCCTTTTGAAATCCTATATGGTAAACATTACCAGGTGACCAAAACAGGAGCCCATCCCGAGATGGTAGGGAGACATTCCCTAAATGAGTTTATTATCTCTCTAGGAAACGTTCTGTCCTCTCTCCACAGGTACGTCACCGTGAGCACACCTTTATCTCTGGACGTGCCTGTGCATTGATACCAACCTGGAGACTAGGTATATCTGAAGATGTGGTCAGACAGACTGTTGAAGGAGAAGTGGAAAAGACCTTTCCAGATTTTACTAACCACCTACACAGCTGTCAGACTTGAAGGAGTCACTCCATGGATACATCACAGCAGGGTTAAACCGGCCACATAATTATAGTCATTTAGGGATCTGTATAGGATGTGCCAAAAGAGCTATTGAGAAAAATATATCGAAGGAGTAAGAAAATTTTACTACTTCCAAAGGGGGGAATTGATACCAAAGGGTTAAATAATTTAGTTAATATGCCTGTTTTTCTGTTAATTTCTTTAGCCTGGCATCCCAAGGTTGGGAAGCATTAAGAAAACAAGGAACAATTGATAAAAAAGGGACACTGTTACCTAAGTTAGTAGGTAAGATTGCAAAAAGGGACCTTCAAGAGAGGGAGTTATAGATATAAAAGGAGCCAAGCTAATAAAACATTACAGCCCACAGACTTCAGTAGTTAAATGGCTGAAAGTAGGACAAAGGTAATTGTGGTAGTGGGAGATTGCAACCTCCAACTCAAATGCTCCGCCCTCCCTGAAAGAAGGCAAAACACTGCTTGGTGAGCATGCGTAGTTGATAGAAAGGCTTCATTAGTGCTAACTGAGGATGTGTACTAATTTACATTAGAAGCGAGAAACTTGTAACCAATCCTGAGTGTGAGTAACAATGAATAGGCAGTGTACTATGAATATGCAATTACTTTATTGTATATAATGTGTATCTTTATGTGGCTTGGTGTGCATGCTAGGAGGAGAGATCCCCCATGTACCCAGCACTGCAATAAACCAATGTTGGCTTTCTAAACTATCATTTGGTTCAGAGAGTTTTCTTGGTTACAATTTTTGGTAACATGCTCAGAGACAGAGTATGAAACCCCGTTCAGCACTGTGACAACATGGGCTAGAATGAAATAGCACTCATTCATTTACAGGCGAGTTGCAGCTAAATTACTGACTGACCCAGAAGCAGCAAGGTGGAAAAAGGCAGGTCTGAACACACACAGGCAGGAGGGCTGCTGCACTGGGGCGGCTCTTTCCATCCAGGCACTTCTCAGAGCCGAGGAGCCTCAAGTGAAAACTGCCCTTCTTCAGCGCTTTCAGGAGAAAAAGGAGATCCATTTGCTCACCATTAGAATGCAATTTGCATTACCCAACTTTGTATTCTTACTGACTAGAGCCTTCAGGGCACTTTCATTTACTAATGGTCCTTGAAGCAGCACTGACCAATTCAGGATCTCACCAGAAGTTCTCAGAATGCATCTGTAGTAGTTGCACATTTGACCGAACTCCTGTTTAGTTCATACACAATCAGGAGCAACTGACAGTTTCAATCAGAATCAGGCAGTCTGGAGCAGGTCTTGAGACAGACAGGGCCTGACTCCTTACAAAGATGTCTTTAGGAAACACTGCAATTCACAGGTGCAGTCTAAATTCAACCCAGGAGACTCAGGACACATTTGCAGGAGGCACTGGAGCATGTTACTCCCCAGGGAAGAGAATCCAGGTCTGGCTTCAGAACTGAAAGCAACATTACTGTGGTGATCAAGGGACTGCAGAAAGGCAGACCATATGCACCAAAGGTTGTTCCTGAAGGTAAGCAGCTCTACCCTTGTGGAAACTGGCCTCAAAGACAGAGTAGGAGCTTGCACCTCTCTGGCCTGTGCTCCACCACACAGGACATGCAGGTAGCAGCATTTCTTCATGTTTCTCACCAAGCCGTGCAGAAAAAGGCATCATCAACGTACAGTCGGAGACCCAAGTCTTGCCATGAGGGAGGGAGGTTGACTGCCAGCTTTTATGGCAATTTCGTACAGCCCATCTAAGGTACTCACGACATCAGAAACAGTGCTGGGATTTGGTTGGGCCAAGGCACAGGCAACCATGGGTCTCCCTCATCCTCTTCTTCAACAGTTCCCAGTTATGGAGCTTGGAACGATTGGGGGAGCGTTCCAGAAGGCAGGAGCTGCAGTAAGAGCCTCTGCTGATTTGGGTTTATGTTACAGCAAAGACTCCCTGAAACTGCAAAATAACTGATGATTTCATCAGATGTACAGAGAACTCGAGGCTGAAATGTTGATTTTGCTTGACAAGTGAAGCAGGCGCACTGAGAGGGAGTGAGTCAAATACAATAACTCCAGACTTAGCAAGAGGGTATCAGAAAACATTCTGATTTTTCAGAAAACCTTCTTTATAATCTCAAAAATGTCTGCAAGGCAGTTAGGGGGAATCTTTGGCTGGCTTCTCTTGCCAAAAATAACTGCACATTGACAAATAGTAAGCCCTATGGTGGGCCTGCACCATCAGCACACACAAAAACTTGTACTACCCCACGAAAACAAGTCCACCATCCTCAGAAACCTGAGGGATGTGTTTTTGGTAGCCACTACATCCAAAGGGAGTGGTTGGATACTATAACCAAGACATAACCAAGACTTCAATCAAATGCAATACAATCACAGAGCATTAAAAATTCAGATTTAGTCTAGAAAAAAAAACAAACCACCACTATTCTGCATGGTATCACTAACATTCAAGATACTATTTGAAGGCTTCACAACATGCTGGATTTCTTTACCATCACACATGATGTACAGTACTTCCTTTCTTAAAAGCACCCATTGATGCAAAGGGATGCTGCCTGCAGGACACGCAACCGGGGAAACCCAGCAAATTGCTTGCAATGCCAAAAAAAGCACTAACATGGGATGGGAAAAACTGGCCAGGTAGCAGCTCTGCAGGAACAAGCCTGGGAGCTACAGGGACTCAGAATTGGAATCTAAAGTGTGTGTCACATAATGACAGTGAAGGTACCAGGGATGTCTGAACAGGAGCAGAGCCTCTACGGCACGGGCAGCTATCCCTCAGCTCTGTTCAGCGGTTGCGAGGCTGCTGGGCAGCGTATTCCACAGGGACGTGGCTCTGTGGGAGCAACCTCGTGGTCTGATTGACCAGCAGTCTAGAAAGTATGATGTAGACTTAGGAAAAGTTTGGAGAAACTGGAGCAATCCAGTTTGAAGGAACTGGAGTCTGCATTTCTGCAGCAGAAGACCAAAGAGATGGAACAGAACACAAAAGACAGCCAGAAGGCTGAGGAGCAGCAGCTCTGCTGAAAGTCTGCCACGGACAAGGAACGTCTGCCACGGACAAGATGGGAAACAGCAGGCTTCAACAGCAGCAGGGATGCTTCAGGTTAGGCCTTAGGGAAAACCTTCTAGTATAAAGGCTGATGAAGCACTGGCAGAGGGCGCTTAAAGGAGAGGTGGAGACTTTTTAAGAAGAAGATTAAACAAACATCTTGCAAGAAGGACATAAGTACACCTGACCCTGCTTGAGGCCAGGAGGCAAGACGAGGTGACAGGCCAGAGCCCCGTCCAAGCCTATGCAGATGCGCGTTGCAGCCCTGAGCCTCTCCATGGGGCCACACAGAAGACCCTGCAGAAGAACAGAACTCACCCAACTGACCTAGAACAATAAAGGAGACACGCTCCCAGAAGACGTCCGATTACAACAACAAAATTCTAAGACCACATAACAAACCTCAAAACCAGAAGCTTACTGAACTTTTTTATCCCTCTCCTTTTAGATTTCCCCCCCTTCCCTCCAATTTTAATATAATTCCAGGAATTTGAAATATATGTTAAAACATATTCTTACAGCTATTATCTCCATACTACAGGTTTAACAATGAACTCTGTACAATGCCTTAAAACTCTGAAATAACTTGTGATCAGCTCCATCCACTTGCAGATTTAATTTTTCCTCTTACTAGCTGTGATAAGTAAAACCCTGAGTCTGTTTGTTAATCAAATCTTGCTTGTACAGCACATATGGAAAGTTTTAAATCGCTGATGT
>NW_009617889.1:0-11309 GCF_000690535.1 Cariama cristata
CCCGCGGCGCAGAGGAGAGAAAGCCGGGTTCAGCTGGGGGGGTCACCCTGCTCCGAGCCGTCGGTGGGCGGGCGCCGGTACATCGGTGCCAGAGCAAACCCCGAAGGAAGGGGAGAGCCGCCGAACTGCGTCTGGGGCTGGGGCAGTTACTCTTGCGTGAAACGAGAATGACTTACACCACTGCAAGTGGTGGATCTCCACGTTTTCTCTGCTGGATGTCTGCCTATCGCTGTAATTGAGTAAAATGCCCGGGAAAGTACTGTCTTAATGGCAATTTGAGTACATCCTAGCATTTATGCCGACAATGAAACTTTTTTTTTAAGCGGGCACCAAATGACATTGCAAAGCATGTATGTAGTAAACCGTACCTTTTTTAGTTTTGGGGTTTGTTTCCAGCTTCATGAGAACTTCACTTGCTTTCAGTGGTGCTAATCACAAAATTAAAATGTGGATGTCTTCATGGTCAGGGATATAGGGTTGGAAAATACTTTTTTTTTTAACACACATCTATAAGGTGTGTTCATGTTTAAATGAAGAGTTAACTAGTAAATGTGAGTCAATGCTTTCCTGACAGAAAATGACTTCTCAGTGCAACAAAAGGTGAATTAACATCCTCCTCACTTTAAAATATCAATAGCCTCTCCTTTTTAAAGATAATCTGTGTAGTTTTTATTAACTCTGCAAGTTGAGATAAGGCATACTATGTTTATTCCTAAAGGAGTCAGTTCAAAATACAGCTTTTTAATTACTCTAATTTTAAGCGTAACAGGTAATCCTAAACTTAACACACTTAGTGTTGTAGTGTGCAGTTGACAAATCAAAGTACAAAATGTAGATTACCAGTACATTTGACAACATGCCTTGTATTCTTACATTGTCCTTAGCTAGAGATTTTATTATTGTCTTCACTAAGAAGAAAATAAACACTTTAGTTGGAAAGCCTGATTGGGTAGGTACTGTGCAAATGAAGATGTCTGGAAAGTGAAATCCAAGTCAAAGCCCTGTCACGGATTTTAATTTTTTGTGCTGATTATTTGTGTGAATAATATCAGTATAAATAATAGGCTGTCAGTTTATCTATGTTCTTCGCATTCTATCATGTAGTGTAAGTATTACACTTTCTCTGCCACTGTAATTTATTTTGATACCATACATTCACTTGTATACTGAGGATAGGGAGAAAACATACTGTCTCAAGAGGAAAGAACTATGGTACATGATTTATGTTTCTTCTGCCTTGCTCTCTGATTTCCTCCCTTTCCCTATAATGTTTTCATAACACCACTCTTTCTTTTGACTTTTCTGTATTTCGTGTTCCTTTGAATTATAAGAGTAATACAAGTACTGTTCTGGTTTTGAATTGTAAGAGTAATAAAAGAATTCCTTTCTTGGCTGCTGCCCCTGCAAGCAGCGGTCAGCAGGAGGTGCGGTACAGCTGCGTGGTCAGCAGCCTGTCACTCTTGGAAGGGATTGCATCGCTGTGGGCAGCCTGGCAAACGCCAGCCCTGAGTACAAGCCTCAGACTTCTCGCTCTGAGTAGCTTTGATCTCAGAGGTACACGAAATAAGTAATTGCGAATGGTAAAATCTATCCAGAATTGGAATTGACAAGAAAATGGGGATTAAATGAATATTTTAGAAGGTTTAGGTGTGATTGAAGGCATTCGTAGGCCGGAAACATAATGTGAAGAGGAAAGAAATATCACTTTTGCTACTGATCTTTTGAGGCAAGAACTGAAAAATATTTTAAAACCTTTTCTGATGGCACTCAGAGATGTGTTTCTGTGTAATACACATGCACAAAAACACTTTCTGTAGGTGTCCACTTGTGAAAATAGGTGTCAAAGCTGCCTTTATAAGGTTTAATTTGGTTGCTTAAATGTAGGCATCAGGCACCATTTGGGTTTCCCTAGAGTCTCTAGAATATCCCAAATATCTAACAGAAGTGATACCTCTGGGAGACTGGTCTCTTTCTGGAGTGGCCATGGGGGGCGGGTGGGTTGCCTCTGGCATCTCAGGTGGTCCTTGTAGGCAACCACACTGCACAGTCAGTGCAGCTGGTGGCATCTCGGAGCTACCCTGTTGGATGTTGACTTCAGAGCAAGCTGCCTAGGTCCTTAGCCGCTATTGTATTGCCTATGTTTCTTTATTTTACTGGTACCTTAGCCCTAGCTTGTATAAGGACACTTTCATTTAAATGTCTTAAACGGAACCAGACCTTGTATGTGTAGAAGGATCACTAGCTAATGAAGAGTGGGGTTGTTAGTTGGTGCGTGGATTTGTATACGGTGGAAGGCTACCTCTACAGTCAGTAAAACCATAGGGAAGAAGTTGGCTTATATTGGCCTTGTGTTCATTGCATATATTAAAGTAAAAGACTGTAGCCTTCACAATTGTATTTTTTCCTCTTCTTAGTGGTAATAAAAACTAACCAGCCTTATATCATGCGAATTGTAATTCCATTTCATTCAGGGACTGCCATGTGTCTGTATTTTGAATATATGTTAGCTCAAAAAACTATGCATTATTTTATATAATTAGTTTTGCAGCTGTTGTGTGTAGTTCATGTATCTTTAAAAGAGCAAAAATATCTCTGTCATCATATGCAAAAAATGCCAGATATATGCACAAAGGTGGTCTTGAGGGATATGGGAATGACAAATTTGAGTTTGTGTTATCATTCACATAACACAGGATATCATGGTGTTGAAATTGGCAACTAATAATCAAGATAAATTAATATCTTGAACAAACACAAGATTTTTATTGCTACCCCCTAGCAATGAAGAAACTTGCCTAACTGTGCTCAATCTTTTGTAGCAGTCATTTGTGAACTATACTCCGGACTTATGCTCAGCCCCGTCGCATGCTATGTTGAAACATTTACCACTTTCATACTGATTTTAAATGTTAGTTGCAAAAGTACTTTGTTTTTTCCTGTCTACTTCTGTGCTACAAGTGCAGCGTTGTTGGGACTGTACAGAAAAACCTCAATAATTAAGAATCCGAAAAGACTCTTTTCATTGTATGGAGAATCAAACAATATGTGAAGGATGAGTTAAATATAAAAAGACCTCAAAGGTTTGGTTTCGGTTTTTTATTTTATTTTTGTGGATCTATATGGCTTGGATTATTAAAAAAAAATTTTTTTGTCCACAAAACACTTTTTTTTCTACATATTTTTATTTCCTACGCTCAATTTCTGGTATTGTAGCCTAAACAACTTTCTTGAAGAATTCTACTCTTTTATCCCATATATGCTAGTAAAACTAGAGCTTTTAACTGATTGCAGCAGCTCATTTTTCAGACAGATTAAATGGGAGCTCTCGACTCTCCTTGTTCTTGTGGTTGCAAATAAGATTTCTTCTGTGCTTTCCTTCTCTCAGAATACGTAGAACAGCAGAATAGGATGGACAGTCAACCAGTCACCCTTGCCTTCTTGACAGACAAAGGGCTTCCAAGTCGGTACGTCAGTGAACAAACTGTCAGGCTTCTGTTTGCACCAAAAAGCTGAATTCCATGGCTTATTGAAAAATGTTATGTTTGCTGGAACTGTAGAATCAAACAGTTCCTGATGAAGTGGAAAAAAAGTGCGGGATATTTTTCCAAGTTCTCGGCAGGTTTGAGTGTTTTATTTTTTTGTGGGGGGTTTTTTGGTTTGTTTGGTGGTTGTTTTTTTTTGTTTTCTTCCCCAGGAATGAATCTAAGCTCCTTTTCAGCAACCTGTGGGAGGTCATGTATGCAGTTGTGAGAACAAGAGGCAAAAAAAGAAAGTGGAGACTCTCTGATTAGTATAAATTTTATTGCAAAGGCTTTTGATAGAGAATCATTTTGCATATGAAATTGAATAAATGAGACAAACTGTGCTTGAAGGATGAGATAATCTGAGAAAAAGTTGGTGTGTAATACTCTTTTGTTAATTCAAGTTAGAATATTCTTGCTAATTCAGCTTAAAGTAACAACAGAAATCAGTTTAAAATCCAGAGCAGATTACTTTCATGCAACTCCAAGATAATATTTGAATTTTAATTTGGATTTCTAATATGATTTACATTCAGGTGATTTGGATTTTTGTTCTATTTGAAGTCAAATCAAGAATTTTCTTTCTAGTATGTGCAGACAGAGGCACTTCTAGTTAGTCTATTTGTCTAACTGACATTCAAATCTCTGGAAAAGAATTTAGAGATGAAAATTGAGTTACTCTGTCATATCGGTTACTGATGTTCATTTTATCACATCTGTTTTTGTAAGAACTGGTGTCTGCAACATAATCTTTTAGTGTGTGTGAACATACTATGTTGGTTCCTGAATGCAAGTAGTATTTCACCTCTGGATCCACAAAATGATCGCTATGAAGCAATTCTTACAACATTTTGAGATTGAAACCAACAAAGAACTGCCCTCAGCTATGTAGTAGCAGCTTCCCCATCTCTATCTCCTCTACTTCAGCTTCTCTAGGAAGTCAGCAGTGCTCAGTAGCCTTAGGACTTAATCTGGCTGGGATGACCTGAAAGGCGATGTCCATCCTGCTAAATAGGGGATGAGGGACCAACTCCTGGTCCTTGTGCTGAGTGGAGTAGGTTGGCTCATGTCAACATTGCTTAAGACTGGTATCCTGTAAACGGGACTGACTGTCCTCACTCCATGGGTTTTGCACTTCAGTCTTTTCTAGACCCAGTATGATACTCTTGTAATGCCAAGGCACTGTGGATTTTTAGGGTTCCCTTCCCTCACAATTCAAGCAGTCTTAAAAATAGGAAGGCTTTTTGCAGGCAGCGAGTGTAGTGTAACAGGAATGCACGTTTTGTGCCGTGATGCTGTAGTGTCAGTGTGTGGAGGGATGCCTGTACCTTGCTAGGGTGCCTGCCAGTAGGAGGATGATCTTAGAGGGTGTTAGGAAGGAGCCAAACCTGTACTACGGTGTTGCTTATGGTGTCCTCTGAAAGCAGTACGTAGAATGCACCATCTCTGAACGTGCGGCTGAGAGAAATACTGGTGCCTTCTGAGCAGAGCTGCAGAAAGAGGCAAGGCGAGAGTTCAACAGTGTGGACAGTCAGGGCCAAGTGCTTGAGGCTGATCCCTGCCTCTTTTATTTAGCAATGCTGAAGTACTTTACAGTAGTGGTAATGATGGTGATTAATGCGAAGTCTGGAGTGGTGCTTGTAACAAAAATGATTTAACAGCTATTAAAGGGTGAGCGTGAGAAGGACTCAGGTCTGATACGGGTTGCAAATCCATTTTGCAATAAACCACTGGTTTGAACAACTGCTTCCAGGCCCTATGACGTTTCAGTGCTGGCTTTTGAAAGACTGTTTATCGTGACAATCCTAGGTCTGTTTTGGGATTTTGCAGCCTCTGGATTTGATCTCGTGGAAGTACTTGTCTAAGTAGACAGGCAAAAATTTACCACACATCAGGTATTTTCTCTTCCTGACAATTAACGTTCTCATCCTGTCAGCACTTGTTTGTCTCAAGGTACTGAAAATACAGCTTTGCATGGCTGAGACCATGAATGAAAGTTTGAAATCAGTTCCAGATCTTCTGGAAATAGGTAAACCTATACCTCAGAATAATTACATTTTATTCTTGCTGAACTGTCTTTTGTACACCCATCTAGATTGTTTTCAGTTGTAAAACCTTTCCTACGTTATAACTGTTTATGTTAATATATATTTATTACAGGCTAAGTTATTTCACATCTTGCTGCCTTGTGGTGGTGTCTAAAAATAGAGCACAGTGTAGAGCCTTCAGAATTTGGTACTGAAAAGAGCCAATGTTCCTTATTGGAGGAGAAAATGCTTTCTCACTGTATTTCAAAATAATTGGTTATCTACAAAACAAGTCTTGTGGAAAATAGGGAGATTTTTTAGATGTGAAAACAGAGAAAATAAGCATGTTGTTTTTTATCGTTGGTTGTACTGAAATGGAACAACCTGTTTCATTTGCTGGTTTACATACCCTCTTCTGAAACATTATCCATAAGCTGTTGCTTGTTCTATAGCTTTATAAAGAAACATCTACAAAGCCACTCTGTGGATTTTGAAGACCTGCTCCATTTTTAGTCAGTTGGGTTCTTTTGCATGTTGTATTTGGTTACTTTTTCCTGACCATTGAAAGCAGCTGTGTTTAATGAGCTGGAACAGAAGTAGGTCAATAAAATGTACTTTATACATACGTGATTAGCAGTCTTAAAGTATAAAACAAAGTTCCCTTAGGGCTGGGAATGATATCCATGTTAAAAAGATGCTGCTTAAAATAAATATTTACCATAAAATCAAGGAGATAAAAGAATATTGGAGAGTCAGCTGAAAGCATCAACAAATATTCATTATTAGTTTAGAGTTCTGCTAAAAGTCTAAATATCTTCTTGAAGCTATACTAAAGCCCATAATAAACCTAGATAAAATTTCGCATTAGCTCCTGCTTTACAAGAGGCAAAGTGCAGAAGGTTTGAAAGCTAAGTAGTGCCTAACATTTGTTTAAAATACTAAGCACAATTTGGGAAATAGAGCTGATCTTCAGGTTATTGGATTTTAATACTAAACAAGTATTCTGCATGTCTATGCCTATATACACATGGAACTGCATGTGAACAGGTGCCGTATATATTATTGGTTAGTAACTAAAATGTATTAGTTGAAATGCTATACATATTGAAAAAATGACACAAAGGTTTTGTGCAAGATCTGCTTTTCTGAACCTCATAGGAGAAAGGAGATCATTGCTTCTAAGAAATGAAACTACTGTTTACTTGTGAAAGAGACACATGTCGAGTCAGTAGGAGACTGAGAAATAGTACTCACAAGTTCTAATTTGGTTCAATTGGTTTGACAGCTCAGCTACACACTTCTGGTCATGAAATTATGGTTTGTTATACAACAGTGCCATTGACTAAAATGATGCTATATGCAACACAATGTTGTTTGTGTTTGAGGCAACTTGATAATAGCACTTTGCCAAATTTTCTCTTACATTTTCAGTTCCAAGCAGAGGGAGGACATTTATATGTATTTACTATCTGCTAAGATTTCGAGGGTAAGGTAGGTCATCTTATATACATGGTAGTGAGGTGGTTTTTTTTTACTGTTTTTAAATACATTGTAAAACAGGACAAAACCCTCCCCAAACCCACCACAGCTATGTTCTTCATTGGGAGTAGTTGTAAGTCTCCTGCTGGTATTTGGGCTCGTATACAAGCTTTGTTAAAATTTGAAGATGGAGTAGTTGTCTTGGGGAGACTTCTATAATGCACAGAACTGTATAATGTCTTTCCAATAAGTCGCTTATCAGAAAACTGTAAGACTATAGTGTTCTAAGAGAACCAAAATAGATATATTTGAGAGTCTTCCTTCTTTAGCCTTTCCAGAATTATTTTTATTTCTTAATTTATTGCGTATCTAGACTGTGTAATAACAGTTTATTGAAGAGCTTAGTACTCATCCTCTGTAGTATTGTCTGAAGTAGCGCGAGTTGTAAAGGCGTTGCACTGTATGTAAGGGGCAGTTTTCATTGTACAGCCCTTACATTTAGTGATGATATGGTTGAGAGCCTCTGGGTGAGGATTAGGGGGAGGGAAATCAGAAGAGATGCTGTGGTGCGTGTACCAACTACTGATTGCCCAGCCAGGGTATAAGCACTGATAAGTTATTCTAGGTTCACGGTGCGCTGGCTGAACAACTGGCTGAAGGGCAGAGCTCAAAGTTTTGTAGTGACTGGGGCTACATCTGGCTGGTGACTTGTCACCAGTGGTGTTCCTCAGGGCTCAGTTGTAGGGCCAGTTCTGTTCAATGTATTTATCAGCACTCTGGATGCAGGAGTTGACTGCACCATTAGCAAGTTTGCTGATGATACCAAACTGGGAGGTGCTGTTGACTCTTCTGAGGGACATCATGCCCTGCAGAAGGATCTAGATAGATTGGAGCATTGGGTAATCATCAATGGGATGAAATTTAACAAGTCCAAATGCCAGGTTCTGCACCTAGGATGAAGTAGTGCCAGGCACAAGTATAAACTGGGAGAGGAGTGGCTGTGGATCAGCCCTTCAGAGAAGGATCTGGGGGTGCTGGCCAAGAGCAGGTCAACAGGAGCCAGCAGTGAGCCCTGGCAGCCCAGAGGGCAAACCCCATCCTGGGGTGCATCAAACACCCCATAACCAGCCAGGCAAGAGAGGGGATGATCCCACTGTATTCAGCGTTGGTGCGGCCTCACCTTGAGTTCTGTGTGCAGTTCTGTGCCCTAGCGTTGAAGAAGGATGGGAATGCATCTGGAGGAGGGCAACAAAGCTGGTGAGAGGGCTGGAAGGAATGTCCTGTGAGGAGTGGCTGAGGGCTTTGGGCTTGTCTGGTTTGGAGAGAAGGAGGCTGAGGGGCAACCTCATTGCTTTCTGCAGCTTCCTGAGAGAGGGGAGAGGGAGGTGCTGAGCTCTTCTCCCTGGGATCCAGTGATAGCATGTGTGGGAACGGTTCAAAGCTGCCCCAGAGGAGGTTTAGGCTGGACATTAGGAAGTATTTCTTTACCGAGAGGGTGGTCAGTCACTGGAACGGGATTCCTAGAGAGGTGGTTGATGCCCCAAGCCTGTCAGTGTTTGAGGCATTTGGAGAATGCCCTTAACAACGTGCGTTAGCTTGGTCATCCCTGAATTGGTCAGGCAGTTGGACTAGATGATCGTTGTGTATTCCTTCCAACTGAAATATTCAATTCTAAAGTTTATGTCATGTTGTAGAAGACAGACTTTACAAACCGCATTTCCAAACCTAGAAATAATTCTGGCCATGCAGTAGTCTAACAGTGAATTATCAGGCCTACTATACAGGTAGCAAAGTAAGACCAACTGGCCTGCAATTCCCTCAATTACATTCTTTCTCTTTTGAAAATAGGTGAAAGTCCCCTGTGAATGAGGAAGAGCAAATGTTTCACCTATTTTGAAAGACTCAGTCCACTTCCTCATCCTGACTTTGCATGATATCAAGTTCATACCACAATGTCATCCTCACTGCGTGCTTCTCTGGTCCTGGGTCACCACATGCCATCAACCAACTTGTCCGCTCCATACTTTCAACCTGCTTCTTGACATGAAGAGCAACCTCCCTTCTTACCTGGTCATCTTTCCTGGCAAACCTGTATCTGTCCATTGCTGCACAGTGGTCACTCAAGCTGTTCGTCATGTCTCAGTTAATCCAACTGCATCTAGTTCTTTCAGGCAGGTGCAGAGCTGCAACTTTGCCTGTTTGTTTCCCAGTGTTAAGGATGTTATAGGAACTGCCAAATCCAGCAGACGCTGCTCCTGGAAATTCCTCCTGCGGCTGAAACCCAGCTGAATGCGCTCTGAGAGTTCACTAGTAGTGAAGTTCACTAGTGAAAGCACACCCTCCCTCTCCAAATCACAAGCTCACTTACATCCATGGATCCCTTGAATGCCAGCATTGTGGCCTCCCAGTCTAATATCCATGACTGACTTCCCTTTACTGCTATGCCAATCTCCTCCTGCTCTCCTCTCCCATCAGGTTAGTCCAGCTTGATGTGTGCTAGTGAACAGATGTGTGCACTCGCACATTTGTCTCACAAGCTCCTCCACAATTGCCAATCCCTTGAATATTAGCATGGGCTCTCCGTTTCCCCAATATCCATGCCTGGATTCTCAGCCTCCTTACCCACCACTGGCTCAGACACTGAGTCTTTGCAGAGGAAGGCCTCCACCTACTCAATGGCTATTCCAGTTTGAAAGAGGCTCGTGAATTACACGTAAACACACACAGGATTAAGTTCACTGAGGAAATACAAACACATCAATCTCTTTGCTGTTTCTGGCATTGAGACCTCTCACACCTAAGCATGCACATAGTCCCTGGTCTCTCCACTTGCTGGCATCTAGACCTTGCAGCACTCGTGAATAGGACAGAGAGATTATATGTAAAAGTTAGAGAAAAGAGTTTATTAACAAGATGGGAGAGGCCGCAGTGACCAGATGCAGGGCTCAGGGAAGTAAGTGTACTACCTGGCCTTGCTTACATGTGACCAAGCTCTTTTATCCCCCTTTTCCCTCTATTTTCACATGCTTGTTTCTCCTCTCATCCCACCTTTTCCCTACCTTTAGCTCTTACCCCAAACATGCCATAAGAAGTTTTGTACAGTCCCACAAACCCCTTATGATATCCCATAATAAGTTTCCCACAGTCCCAAGTATCCAACAATACTCAAGTTAGTCTTGTTTCCCTTTCCTCATCAGTTCCTGTGTTCAGACTGACCCCCTCCTAAAGGCTCGGAGTTCCTCTATAGCCCATCAGTCAGTGCCTGACAAGTTCTGGTCTTTGTTACTGTCACTGTTACCGCCTGCTTTTTAGTGTTTGTGCATCTGCATTTATTGAATTTGTCATTTTCCTTCTTGCTTGCTATTTCTCTTATACTGAATAGCCCCTAACCAGGCAACTTAACGGGCCATATACCATTACATTTGATGTAGCCTCACACGTGGGCTGTGTACATTTGTGTACCTGCGCTGGAGGTGGGTCCCCTTTCAACTTGCTTTATCCTTCCTGAGGGTTCTCTCACACCCATCTTTGGGCCACAGACACTTACCATTGCTGACCTCCCTTCCCAGGCCTTACTTGCAGACTGTTGCCAACGTCCCCCTGACATGCCTGTTTCAAAGCCCTCCAGGCTAGGCTCGCCAGCCTCTTGGCAAAGATGTGTTTACTCCACTTTGTCAAACAGATCCCATCTTTCACTAACTTCACTTTCCTTCCTTCAAGAGGGACCCACGATCATAAAAACCAAAATGCTGGGTGTGATACTTAAAGGTAAAAACTGCTCAGTGCAAGTCATCTAAGACAAGTCCGGATGAAAGTGGCTTACTGGTTTGTTAAAAACACCTGACAATCAGTTAATTATACATTCAGGATCAGTGTCAGTAATACAAGAGAGAAACACAGTATTAGACACAAAATGTTAATAAACATCTGCAAATCTTGAAGCATGTTTCTTTAATTCCAAAACTTTCCAGTCCCCTCTCTTCACCATGGTTAAATGCAACCCCCACACCAGCGGCTCAGGCTCCTCGGGGTGCACACCCCTCCTGTGGGAGACATGGCTGCCCCAGCTTTGCCTGCACCCCAGTTGTTCCCAACACCCCACTGATGCACCCCTCAGTGTGGAGCTGTGACCCTGCACCCTGAGGTGGGCTCCTTGCCCCCTGCCCCAGCTCCACCAGTCTGCTGCTGAGTGCTAGCTGCTCCCGGCACCCCACGGGGGGGCTGCGCTGCCCAGCCCCGACAGGGACTGGGGTGCCCCCGGACACTGCCGGCAGGGGCAGAT
>NW_009617889.1:11320-24128 GCF_000690535.1 Cariama cristata
GCGTCCTCTCCAAGTCCTTGTGCTTCTTGTCAAGGTCGCTCCTTTGTTTAAAAAAAAAACAACAAAAACTTATAATTCCCCAGTTAATGTTTGGTAGAGCTAATGGTCATCTTCTTACTCAGCATGATGAGTTTTGGGCAAACGACTTTCTCGGTTTTGGTGCACCGTCCTGGTGTTAACAGCTGCTGCTGTCACAGATGACGGAACGGCTGAGGTGGGCAGGTGCCTCTGGGGATCCTGCTCAAAGCGGGGCCAGCTCCAGCAGGTTCCTCAGGACCGTGTCCAGGCAGGTTCTGAGCACCTCTCAGGATGGAGGTTCTGTGACCTCTCAGGGCAACCTGTTCTAGCGTTAGACTATTCTCATGGTGAATTTTTTTTTTTCCCCTGAAGTGGCTGCTTTGCCAAGGGTAATGAATGATTTATCACGTATTTAAATTATCAAATAGGTTACAAGAAAATCAATAAATGAAATTAGTTTTAAATAATCATAAACTGCGTTAACTTAAATTATAACATGTCACATATTGCCTGAATTGTGCTTTGCTTGTTCTCTTTCAGGTAAAATTTGAGAAAAATGGTATTTTAAAGAAATCTGTACCTTTTAATTAAAAGAAAAAAAGCTCTAAAAATTATTAACTAATCTGATTCAGCTCTGTAAAATGCGTATTCCTTTATGTTGTCTAGTAAAACAAAATGGTGTATGTTACAACGAAGGGTAGCGTCAGGAAAACATGACATTCTTTTTTTTCTCTTTTTTTTATTCTGCACTAAGAATAGAATGAGTTAAACGTAATGACCTTACTGTGATAAATGTGTTCTCAAATGAAGGTCAAAAAGAAGAAAAATTAGCTTTGATTGGAAATCTAGAGCCTAAAGCCAATCAGGAGGATATATGGTTTAACATTCTACATTTTCAGGGAAGGGATTCGGGGCAAAAGCGTGATATCTCTGTGTGTATTTAATGTCACTGACTTTAATCAATGCTAGAAGCTAAACAATTGTAGCCCTTTCCCATTTTTAACATCAGTGAATTAATCTTAGCTACGTATAGTAGTCCTGAAACTAGACAGGGAGAGAGGGGAAAGGGAGAGGCTTTGTGAAAATTGCACGGCAGGACCCTGTAGTTCCGTTGATCGACTGACTGGTGTCTGCCCCAGCTCCCTCCTAGCCTGCCTGGGTGAATCTTCCTTGAGGGGGACGTCAAGTGCCTGGAGCTCCCTATGGAGCTGACGCACGGCCAGCGTGCGTGCGAGGGCTCCGTGCCTGGGAAGTGCTGTTGCATCCTGCATTAAGAGGTGCCCGGGCCCGGACAGAGCCCAGTCCAACCTTTACCTGACAGAATCTGTACTTCCTGAAGAAAGCACAAATGAAATTATCGTGAGATCCCACCGCTGTGGTGCTGACGAGATTCAGGAGCCCCTTTCCTCCAGTGATGTGCTCTGATTACTGTGCACTGCCCTTCTGCACACACCTCGGAGCAGAAACAACAGCAGTGGGAACATCAAAAGTTATGTATTATCAGCTTCAAGTGAGCATTCTGCTTACTTTGAAGGGTTGCCTCATTAGTTGGGTTTTTGTTATGTTGTCTTGCTTGCCTTGTGACTGCTGCCACCCTTTTCCCTAAGGGGCAGCAAGGCAAAATTTTACTTTGGCTCTTCAGTAATAATTGAAGCAATTTTACTAACTGCCAATCTTATATAGCTGATTCCTCCCACATACACACACACACAAAAACCCGCAGAAGAGAAAAAAAAGCAGAGGATGTTTACAGATGTCATGAACATGAAAAAAAAGGAAAGAGAAAAAAGGCATTGTCCATGCTCTATTTGGATCAAACTTACTCCAGTCACTTACAAACCTCACTTCTTCATTTAACAAACAAACGACACTTATCACAGAGAAAGTCAGAATAGTTGTTTGTAGTACTTTGAATACCATAGGAACGCTTCTGTGGTGCTCTAAAAATATATGTACTTGATATTTCAGACTAGTATTTAAGATCATAGACGTAGTTCAAAACTGTAATCAGTGAAGACTGTGATTGATCTCTGTGTATGTGCCCCTAGAGTACAGCTAGGAAATCTAAATTCTTGTTGATGATGTTAAAACAAAAGTGTCTAATTTTAATTTTTTAATTATCCTTATGATTCTTAATGCTTTTCACTTCAACTATATTAACTAAAATAGCTAACATAGCCCTGAAAAACAGACTTCCGTGTATTCGTTATGTCCCACCTGCAAATTAACAATCAAACCTTCAAAGTTTTTCTACTTTTAAGAATTTCTATGCTATATTAATTAATTGATTCCATTTGTGGCCTTAAAAATGTAGTCCATATTTATATACTAACTTTTTTGTCCATCTCTGGAAAATGTGTATACTGGATACTCTATCGCTGCAGAGAAGCGAGTTGTAAAAAGTGTAGCGGAGTGTGTGAGTCTTCAGTGTAACACTGGATAGTTCTGTTTTCTTTGTAATCATGTTTTCAGCTCATGAAGAAGAACACAAGAAAGTCCTGATGTAGACAATGCGTAGTAAAATTAATCTAGATTAATTTATCCTCCTCTTTGTCATTTAATTCTAGTTCAAAGTACTGCTGTGTTTCTTATTCTGACAGATTTGTTGGGCTTTTATAATTGTACTTAAAATTTTCTGAGGTTAAGAAGAAAATAAAGGTAGTTAGGCATATTAAAAAGTATGAAATCAAGAAATATGAAAATTACTGAGAATTGTGCTAGAAAATAAATATCTGTATTTTTATATGAATATATAATTATATTAAAATACTTATGAAAGAGAGGTACAGGAGATGAGTGGATCAGGGTTCTCGGGCTGCTTTGTGAAACTGGAAGTGAGAGAAGTTGAGGTGCTGGAGCGAGCCCAGAGAAGGGCAACGAAGGTGCTGAAGGGTCTGGAGCACAAGTCTGATGGGGAGCGGCTGAGGGAGCTGGGGGGGTTTGGTCTGGAGAAAAGGAGGCTGAGGGGAGACCTGATCGCTCTCTACAACTCCCTGAAAGGAGGTTGTAGCCAGGTGGGGGGTCAGTCTCTTCTCCCAAGTAACAAGCGATAGGTTGAGAGGAAGTGGCCTCAAGTTGTGCTAGGGGAGGTTTAGATTGGATATGGGGAAGAATTTCTTCACTGAAAGGGTTGTCAGGCACTGGAGCAGGCTGCCCAGGGAAGTGGTGGAGTCACCCTACCCGGAGGGCTTTAAAAGACGTGTAGATGTGGTCCTTAGGGACATGGTTTAGTGGTGGATTTGGCAGTGTTAGGTTTACAGTTAGACTCGATGATCTTAAAGGTCTTTTCCAACGTAAATGATTCTGTGATTCTGTGTTGAGAATGATTGCTTCCAATGTCTGCTGAATGAAAGAGTTTGGAAGCCAAAGCCATTGTGTGGAATCTCAGCGCTGAAGGTAAACTGAAGGAGCATGTTGCAGGAGGAGTGGAGAGGCCTTTTTTAGAATTATATAGGAGCAGTGAGTAATCTTCTGGATATCTGGAAATGAAATAATTTTTTTAGTGTTTTTGTCCCCATAAACCTGATGCAGCTTTGAGGGAAAGCCAAGCTCAGGGTTGTTCTCAGTTAGCTTCTGTGTCAGTCTCTTAAGTACCTGCTGAGCATGTTTCTTGACAAAGGTGGGCTTTGGACAAGGTCAGACATGAATTTAACATGTATCATATAGTAAATTTTCTGATAGTACTAGAGGTTTCAGCAACATAAGAATTCAGAATTTAATCCAGATGTTAGTCTGAATAGATGAATTGATGAAATAATGAATTTGTGCCTGTTCAGCTTCTATGAGGCCATTTTATAGGACAAAAATATTCTCTTAATAGCATATTTCCATTGTAGAGTCCCAATTCAGCTGTACTTAAATTAATGGCTATATTTGTTACCAAATGTAAGTTTCAGCGGCAGTATTAATAATGATGTACCAGACACCTCAAAATTCATGCATGTGGGTTAAAAAAAAAACATCTCTGTCTTAGATTTGTAGTATCACAAGTGACCTCCGTCCTGCTGGCACTCTTTCTTCATAAGTCATTCTGGCTAGAAACGTCTTTATGACGATAAAAGACTTCCCTGGAACAGCAGAACTGGAGTTTTAAGAAAAAACAAGTACTGCAAAGAATTGTAAAATTGCTTGGTTGGTCAACATGAGAGCAATAGACAAACACTAATAGATCAGGTTATATGACTAAGTCTTTCTTTTTGCGTGCTCTGCTGATTTGTTTGAAAGTTAGTAAAGAGAAATCATATGCACAAATAATTGAAAACAATTAATTAGAGAATCTATTTTTAAATAAGCAAACATAAATAAAACCTTTCCTTTTCAGAAAAGAACCTAAAGAACATATGTAGGGGAATAAAGCATACAGTAAGTCTGAAATTAATATGGCATTGAAATATTACCAAAAAACTTAATAACATGGTTCCTCATGTACAGTCTACGTGAGCAGATAGCTACCTGCGTTTTTTCAACAGTAGTGAGTTGTTTTTTGTTACAAGAAGATAATATTCAGCAACCGAATAAGAAAAAAGGCTGTTGTAATGCGATACTGTGAATATTGCTATGAGTATAAACATTTTTTCTCTTGGTATTTGTCAGGTGTATTGCTGCTGGCAAACTACAGGCTATACCTTGGGTTGTCTCATACTGTGATATTCTTTGTGTGATAAACTCCTCTGAGTTATAAAATGGAGAGAGAGAACAGTGTGTCATACCTGTGGATAGACCTTTCTGGTATGATGAGTAAATATTGCTGCAGGCTTATTTATCATTCCTTTAATTGGTTTGCAGGCAGGTGGTATATTAGACCAGTTTGCTGCTTGCTGTTTTAACAGTATGTTATTTTAAAATTCTCATTTGCTGAGACTGCTATTTAAATTAATCAGTATTCAGTATGACAGCAAATGTATCTAAGCATGAGCAAGAGGATTTAAAAGAATTAATAGAAACTTGGAGTGTTTTATTTCCTTAAACGATGTCAACTTAGATATGTTTTGCGTTAGAGTTATTGCACCTGAAGTTATATGTGTTTTATATACATGCAGCATAACTCACCCCTGGAACAGGTAATGTTAGCATAGCTTTAATGCTTACATTTCTTGGTTTGAATCATGCACCACTAATCTCTTCTCTTGACCCATTCCCCCTTGAGTAACCTGCTGTCTCTTTCCAGAACCAAAGTTTGCTGAAGCCATCACTGCTGCCCTGATAAAAAGATTTAACTTTTAAACAAGTGTCGTAAGAGCTACAGCTATAGGTTGCAGAAAAACAAACTTTCATGTAGTTCAAGTTCCAGCTTTGCCTGTTTTAAATCCTAGATGTGGCCAACCTTAAGCACAAGCATCTGAAGTGGTTGCTTGGGGTCCCATGACTTGGTCCATTCCCACTGCTGCTCCTTCCCCATTTTTCACTGAGTTTTAGCTGTGCTGCAGCAGTTCCCCTCTGCAGAGAGGTCTCTACCCAGAGCAGCTCATCTGCGTTACGTCGTTCTTACATGATGTAGCAGTTTCTATGTCTGCCTTGTTTTATCCTGGGCTGCAATTTGGACTGTTGCAGGGCATGCCGTTATTTTGTGAGGAAAAGTGGGATGAGAGGAGAGGAATCTTCAGTATTTTGGGAGTGGGATCATGGGGTCTAGGACTGGGAATGCGGGAATGATGTGGGAAGGTAGGGATGGTCAGCGGTGCGGGGGCCTCAGTTTGGAGAGCTGGTATGGACTGGGAGGTTGGAGGCAGTGGGGTCAAAGAATGGAAATCTGGCTTGGGGAAGTGTGGGGTGAGCAGTGGAGATGGAGGAGAGGGAGGCTGTACATAGATAGTTACGTGGATTCTGAGGTTGTAGAGCACTGATGAACTGTATTTTTAATACTCATAATAAAAATTATCTTAAGATTCTCGTTAATGTTGCTTGGAGGCAAGCGACTTTGTTAAAGGCTGGCTCTGACACTAAGCACTTTCTTTGGCATTTGTAAGGTAAATACTAGAGTAGTTAATAAATAGATAATTTAATAGACTACCTTAATTTTGCAGCTTTATTTTCGTTCTTCAGCTGAATTGGAATGTCCCAGGATGGAATATTAAAGTTTTCATGTGGCAAGAGATTTGTAAAGGCAGCCGACCAGGAGAAATTACATAGTTTGTAAATTGTAAAAATGTACGTACTGAAGAACATGGAAATTCTATTTTTTAATGAATGATGAGGATAAATAACCTTCAGAAACATCAAGCTGTATGAGGAAAAAGATATCTTATAGCAATAGTATAACACTTAAGAAATAACGTTTCTTAATACTCTCAGAAGTTCAGTGATTCATACCTGCATTAGAATGGAGTTTTAACTTTCTGTTGTGATTGTGAAGGTGTTCAGCTTCCCGGACTGCAGCTTGTAGGTGTGCTAATCGCTGTGTGTTAAATTGCTACTGGAAACCACTTCAAAGAGATTTACAGGGATATCACTTGCCTCAGATTTGTGAATTCTGTATGGTAGTAGGATTTCTTAAAGTATCTACTGCTTTTCCTTTGACATAATGATATTTACTACTGCTTATGTCTGTGAAATGGATTTATTTCAAGGCACACATTTTTACCACAGGCAGCAAACTGTTCTTGTGTATATGGAGTCAAACTTTTGTCTTTGTAAATATATCAATTATATCAATTATGAATTGTATATATGAATTATATACTATCAATTATGAATCAATATATGAATTATATAAATTCCTGAGCAGCACTCCTTACTAAAATAAATTAGTTTTGCCTGAAAACTTACATCATATGGCCTAAAGCACGAAGCAGAAAAGGTCCTTTAAACATTAAGAGAAATTTTGTAGTATTTAATACTGAAGGTTCAAATTCATCCTCCTTCCTTTTCTGCTTTTGGATGGAGGGACCAGGAGTTATGAAGATGGAACCTACTGATGCCAGAAGGAAATATTCAGCAAATCCAAGAACATATTATCTGTAATTAACAAGGGAAATCTGTTTCTTTGTCATGCGAATCAAATGACTTCTGTGTAGTATTGTAGAGACAAGTGTTCATCCAGGACTCACATAACGTCCTTTTTTTTTTTTTTATGGTCCGTATCACTTACCTATTTCATTCTAGTCTCATGCTTTTCTAAACATTATTTCTAAGGAATCTTCTGGATCATTTCTACCTGTCTAAATATGACACAGTGGGTTCCTACTTCAGGACTGGGGTTGCTGTATGTAAATAATAACATTTTTTCCTACTGTGTAGCTGAAGTGAAGTTCCAGGGCCAGGAATACCTTCATTAAGATGGCTTCAACCAACACATGGATAAAGGGACATGAGCCTGATATAATGAATTTAAACATATTGCTGTTCTTCCAGAATGCTCCTATCCATCCCTCAGTAGCTTAACTTTTCTTTCTTAACTTTTGGGAATATAGTTTTAAACCACCAAATTTACGTACGATAACTAATGGAATATTTAGGGTGCAAAATGTGTAAGACCTCCCTTTCCCCGTAACTATATTCATACTACCTTAGAATGATCTATCAGAGAATAATAGGAAAAAAAAATGTAAAAGGAATGTTAAATATTGTACGTTTAGTGTTTGAAAATAAAAGGTTAAATACAAAGAGGTGGTGTAAGAGCTGAAAGTGAGTATAGAGGCAAGGGCAATGTGGATTTAAGTTTTGACTTTTGAATTTCTTACTTTTTTCCTTCTGATCATGATCTTCCCTTTTTACCTATTATGAAGGAAGAGTGATGCATATACACACAACCACAGAATTAGAATTTAGTCCACAGAGCAGATAAAAAAAGTTTCTCACTATGTTTTCTAGAAATCTTGTGATATCTGTCCGTGAAACAGCGTATCTGAGAATAGAATTTGGCTTGGACTCTCAAATTTTGTATTTCTGTAATTTAAATTCTCACATCCTTCTTCTTTCATGAAATGTTTGTTTCCTGATTTTAGAAAGCATTGTTTAGATACAGTGTAAAAAAGATTTTAAATACCACATGATAACAAGAAAGATGAATAAGGTATTTTCATACTTGATTATGCTCCAATGATTTAAAAAAAAAGAAACAGCTGTTTCAACAGTGCTGAATTTCCCCTCTTGAACTTCAGCATGCTCAAAATTTGAAAAGGTATCCCTTTCTAGGAGCATTTCCCGACCTGTTAGTGAAGTAGTGAATCGGCATGACAGATACATGGGAATGTTAGACATCAGAGAAAGACACAGTAAGAGAGATTAGGCTGGAATTTAAGACTGCTCCGTGTAAAAGTTAATGTGAAAGTATTCATTATAAACCTGTCAGAAATGGGCTTTCCACTGGTGTGTTTGTAATACTTAGCAGTGGTCAATTCTTTCCAGGCCAGGATTTACAGAAGGACAAGAGTGCCAGCCATGAGCTGGCCCAGCAGTTCAGTATTCTGGATGATCATAGAATCACAGAATAGTTGGGGTTGGAAGGGACCTTTAAAGACCATCTAGTCCAACCCCCCTGCAATGAGCAGGGACATCTTCAACTCCATCAGGTTGCTCAGAGCCCCGTGCAGCCTGGCCTTGAACGTTTCCGGGGATGGGGCATCTACCACCTCTACGATGATGCACAATGCATATTCAATGTGTTTTACCAACAGTAGTTAGCAATGTTCACAGCTGGAATAAGATTACAGTGTCAGAGAAATGGTATTATATGACATTAATTAACTGTAATATGTGTACTCTTCCCACAGAATTTTAGATAGTGTCCCCTTCTATTTTTTGTTTAACAAGACCAGATGTCTTTAAAGCTTTGTCTTCTATGTGTCTATACCTATGTAAAAAAACGCAAACAAAACTGTTTTCTATGTATTTGTGTATTGCGTACTTCTGTTTTATAGTAATCAATATAATTATCTCTTTCTCTAGGGGTTGATCTCCAGGTTTGTACTTCTAAGAATCCAACATGCTGTACCAAAAAGATGGAAAAAAGATATCAGATGGCAGCAAAGCAAGATATGCAGCAAGTGCTTCAAACATCAAGCGCTACGTTAAAATTTTTAATATCTCATAATGCAGCTGCTTTTCAAGGTAAGGCTTTCCGCTTTTCGTTTCCAAACTTCTTCATGCTTTTGTTGATTTTCATCTTTGATTAGTTCATGCATGTAATAAAAGTTATCTGTTAATTTTTAGTTTCTCCCTGTGCTTTTGTGCTTTCAAAGGAGGAGTATTAAACCATGCAGGTGATTAGAAACTGCATTGCTTCTGGGATTTGTGACTTTTAAAAACTGATATTTGAGAAAAAGTAAGAAACCGTTTTAGTAAGATGCTTTGACTTGAATTGTAAACCAGTAACTTGGCGTTCCTCTTGACCTTCTTTAATTTGAATGATGCTAAAATGCAAAATTATTGCCTGGAGTGCTACAAAAGAGAGATTTTGTTATTTCTGTATTTCTGCCCACCATGTTGTTTGTCTTGTTCTAATAGAAATACTTGGGTAGGTTGTGTTTGTGGTTCATTTTTTGGATCTAGTTTTGTAGGCTTTTGAGTTCCTAAAAAAATTTTCTGAGTTTCTAAAAATAATTTAACAAAAGAATAAATTGGAGGGTGAGTGACAGGTGTTCCAATGTACAATCGGAAGCTGGTGGGTGGGATTGCCCTTTAGCAATTACCCTGCATACTATTCAGTTTTCTCTGAACTAATAAGGCATAAGTTAATGCAGAAATTGGCTAGGAGCTGGGAAGATGTGAGAAATAGTGGCGATATAAGGTTGTATGTGATAGAAAGGGTTATACAGTTCCCATGTGTTGAGGACAAAGCCCTACGATCTTGTAATTTATCTATTAATGTGTCCTTATGGCCTTAATGACTACTTGATTGAACAGGGTAAGATGAGAACTTTGTACAGGCTTACGAAGTTGTCCTTCTGGTGACTGTCTTGTTTTTAACCTGTGAAGCTAAAATAATGACAACAAAAACGACTGCCTGGGGTCATAAAATGGGCAGCAAAGTTGACTCTGGGGCCCTAAAGCCTACCTGTTTTGAAATTTAGGCTATCTAAAACTAAAAACAAGTTGCAGTTGCTCTCTCGCTTCTGGATAGTCTGCCAAACACAGCTATCAGTGGGTGTCATGATCAGGAGATCATCGATAAAACGTGCAAAGAAAACTCTCCCTCCCTCTCTTCTCCCTTTGTTCATCCTTCCAACTTCTGTATATTAGCTCACTTTTTTGCACCATAATAGTACAGTATGTTGCATTGCTTTGCTGACCCAGGGCTGTAGACTCTGTACAGCTCAGTAATCGAACTGTCCTTTCCTTAAGTGAGGGCTGTGCTCTCTGCCTTGGTGTTTCAATATCTCCTCCTTTCCCCCACCCCTAGGAAAAAAACAAAGCAACAACGCACAAAAAACCCCTTAGGTATCTAGGTAACATACTTGTGCAATCCTAAGATTTCTCAGTCTTCACAACCATGGGATTTAGGTGAAATTTCATGAAGTTAAGTGAAATCAGGACCCAGAAACTACGTTTCTGTTGCTTTCATGTCCTGAGGGGCATAGTCAGTGGGGTGTTTTCAGAGTGCGTACGTCTCCCCCGGAGGTGGTTTCTCCATGAAAACGAGGGATACACACATGCCTTTGGGGAGGAATGGTTGTGTTTCCCGGGTACAATCTGAGCAGTTATTCAGTGTATGGGTTCTAGGCTCTTCTCAGCTTGTAAAAATTCAAATTATGTCACCTGCCAGTCTAGGAGGATGCCCTAACACCAGTTCAGAGGCTAACGTGGGACATACGGACTTTTCACGCTCCCAGTAATTTTATTTTACGGTGTAGAAAGGAATTCAAGAAGCCCTGACCCAAAGAAAGGAGCCTGCCTCTGTAGCTTAGTGATGATACATCTTCCCTGTAGAGGGATGATTTCAGGACTGCTTGAGAATGACAGATTTTCATTTTTTTGGTGAAACATAGGTAAGCAGCTCTTGTTGCAGAAACAGAAACCATCCTTCCCAAATATGTAGCCTAACACTAATTGCTTCTCCCACTGGCTTCTTTTCATCATTTGCTTTTAGACAAATATTTTTCGAAGCATATATTTTAAAGTGTATGTATTTTATATACCTTATACACTTAATATAATTTTGAAGTACATGCTTTAGTACTTTTGTCTTTAATTTCCTTTTATGTAAAGAATTATAACTGAGAGAGAATATTCTGTGGATTATGGTATTACTTAGATTTAAAACCTTGTTTAACCTTGAAGTAGTTTTTTCTGGAAAAACCTGCTGTTGATCATACCACTCATTTTTTAAGAATTGCTACCGTTGCTAACTAAAGTTCAAGCTAAATGATTTCAGATTCAGAAACCATAATAAGATGGTGGTGATGTTTTTTGGGTTTTGAACTCTAGGAACATAATAAGACATTATACCTGGTCTGAATTCAGTTTTGACCCTGCTTTGAGCAGGAGTTTGAACCAGAGACATCCTGAAGGTCCTTTCCAATTTGAGTTGCTATATGACAGGGTGTCTGTCTTGGCATTCACCACCAAATTTTTGGGCATTCCCTTGAGATGTAGCTGCGGCTGGGAGTGCGATTACCTCTTTGCTACTTTGGCAGCTGGACAGACATCTCGGCAGTTATACAGAAAGCGTGAAGGGGATTGTTGGAGTGTGTAGAGAGGGGAGCAGGTGTGGTGGACTTTGCCACTGCTGTCACCTGCCTCTTTTCAAAGTCTGTTGATGTTGGATGCCTTGGCCTAAAAGAGTGGACTGGATCCAAACAGAAGAAATGTTTTCTCTCAGTTTCTTACACATTCAGTAGAGAGATGTAGGCAGTTAAAATAAGTAATCTGTGTCTCTGGAGGTCTTTGGAGGTGTGTTTTCTCTCTGTATTATATACACTCTAGAGATCCTGAGTACTTCAGGATGACTAAGTACTAAGTACTTTAGCATGACTGTGTTTGTGAAATGGGGCATCTGTCTGCCTGTCTGTCTGTTAACAGTATGTGTGTGCATGTATCTTTATATGAGAGTAAAGGTAGATATATATTGACATATCTTTGTCACCTTCTAATGTTCATTAAAATCCTGTGGTTCTATATTGTGGTAAGTGCTGCCTGCAGACAGTAACTCTCTAGTGACGGCTTTCAAATGTTGCAAAAATTCCCTGTCTCTTAGGACAGGTCAAGCTACATGCTGCAAATTGCACCACTTGTCTCCTGCTTCCTAGGAAGTACTGTTACAGTTTTTCCCTTATGTTTCAGGGTGTTTCAGAGTGTGTATTTTCTTTTTCACTGTGAATCTTGTTTCTGTTTAATACCTTTGAGGAGTGGTAAGGGAACAGAAGGATAGGTGAGAGTGAAGTTAAATAAGATATTAATCTGGTAAGTGGGAGATATATTATGGAGAGCAAGAAATCATTCTTCCCTTGGGAAATGTGACTAGAGAACTTAAGTTGTATGAGAATCATGTTTCAAGACAGTTATTGTGATAGGATAACATTCTTGCACATCCCTGCATTTTTAATATTTATTATCTTGATAGTAACCGAGGAAAAGCTTGTGAATGCTGTACAGGGATTGCTATAACATCTCCATTCTAGTGGTAACCATAAAAACAAATGCTTTTTTAGCCTTTATTTTATATGCTGTAGACCTATATCTATATATACACACACACGCTTGTTTTGCACAGTAACTTAGATGTTAGATAGAACAGTGCAAAGTTCACACTGACACTTGTCTGTACCTCCAAACAAAAGCGGAACAAGCACCACCAGGATCAACCCCTGTGTAGCCACAATACACTGCAAGGTTTTGTGTAGGGATACCAAAG
>NW_009617889.1:24159-32670 GCF_000690535.1 Cariama cristata
TGTAACAGCTTAAAGAGGAACTGAATAGTCATCTGAGAATCTGGTGATTTGGAGTGGGATGGAGCTCTGTGCAACAGAGTAACTATTTTTCCACACAGAGAGCTCATAACCCTTTAAGAAGTGGCAAAGTATGACATAGAACAAGATAGCATCTTGTCTGGTTGAATGGGCAATTTAGAGATAATAATTAGGTTGTAGAGTCTGAAACCAAATGGACTTTCCTTTGTGCTGCTATATGTGGCAACCCTAGTACTGTACTGTACAATTGATTTAAAAATACGGAACTGTGAATCATTTATGAACCAAAACAGTGGACTTGGCAAGTGTGCCTCTAACAGAGAGGTAATAAACCGCGTTCTTCAACACAGCATTTCCTGACACTTTTCCCACTGTGTACAAAATCTCTAATGCCTTTGTGTTCTAAGTTCTGAAGTATATCTAATCAGGTGTTCCTGATACAGTTTCACGTTGTGTGAAATTATTACTACACAATAGATCAATGTCCACTTTATCCTAGACCAGAATTAAGTGAAGTCAAACTGTTACATCATATTGTTTGAGGTCACAGTACAATTACTACACTTAAATATGATAAAGTTGTAGTCAGTAGCTAAAATAAATTGTGTGAACTAGAAAATGTGTTGAAATCTTCTGAGCTGCTTTCTCTGGTATCATGGTAAGCTGTAAGAAATAATGGAATATTTGTTCATCCTTGTAAAACTAAATCTGCCCTGGCACTGATTCAATCGTTTCACATTTGTGAAGTTTTCTGAAGAATGATTTGAAGATGAGAAAACTTCCAGCAAGAGTTGCTATATCTCACTTAGGGTTTCAAATGATACATTGCCCTCTAGATCATTTGCAATGAGAAGGACTAATTTGAAGTTCCAACATTCTTTCTCAGCTCTATAATCCTTTGTATTTTAAGTGTGATATAAATAAGCTAAAATCCAAATACCTGTGAATCCCAGCTTATATTAATGAAATAAAACTGAATGGTTCTATTAAAAGTCCAAACAGTGGACTGGCTGAGAGACCTGATTGTCAGTCTGTTGTTATATTGAGGGATGAAGGTCTCAAAAATGTCTCTAGTTCACCAGTGTTATGCTCCTGGTGCTCTGTTGCTCTGCAGACCTTTCCCACAGCTGCAATCGTGTTCCCCTATGGACTGGTAAGTAGGGAGTTTTAATAATGCAGGAAAATGGTTCTACCCACTGGTTGGTCTAAGGAGCAAAAGCTGTTACACAAACTTTATTAACTTCAGAAATCATCTAGTCAGATGGTATTTTAATTCCTTTATGATACAAAAGCAGGATAAACAGTATGCCAGTATAACTTAGAATTGGACCCAGTAAGTCCTTATATACATAAACCACAGTGTTAAGGGGCTCTTGTAAGTGCAGAAATCTAGAGATTTGTATTAATCCTTAAAATTTCATTATTAATCCTGAATTTTATTTCTGTATGGCAGGCAAGTCTTCTATCATTCTAGAGGGATTTACTTCCATTGTATCTCATTCTTGTCTTTTAGATGCTTATTTACATACGTGTGTGCTATGCTACAGGCGTTCCTGGGGTATATGTACACAGGGATTTAATGGGCTTCTGTAATAACAGTTTTTACCACATCAGTTTTTTCTTAAATTGTACTTTTTTAGCGTGCACTTGTGCTCATGGATTCTTGTCTCAGCCTATGTTTATTTACCATCACTTAATTATTTCTCCTAGGTGCAATAATACCTGAGATACAATTAAGCTGACTCACATACTTGGTGAATACTAAGATTTTTTCATAATCGTATTTTTGTTCTACCCAGCTAAGTACTATTTTGGTTTATGTCTGTGTAACACATTGATCAGTGTAGATACATGCTAATTTAGAATTTTTATACTTTATGTCGTGTTCATACAATAGAAAAATCTGTGAGGTACAAATTTAAAGCATCATTCCCTTGGGAGCAATGGCTATAGAAAGTTTGCATTTTCACAGAACCGTGGATGCCTGCTTTCTGCTTATTCTGAGAATTTTGGGAAGCTGATTGCTGGTGAAATGTAGGAGTGTGAAAGAGGACTGAACTGCCAACAGAAGAAGGCAGTATAGAGTTGGTGGTTTCGAATGAATGTTTCGTGTTGTTTCAAAGATAGCATTTTCTGTAGCCTTTTAGATTTCCAAGATTTCCAAGTACATGTGGAAAAGTTTTCGCTTTGTATTTTTATTCTCTCTGTTAAGAAAGTTAAAAAAAAAAAAACAGTCAGCAAGTCAAGTCTTGGTGAAAGATAGAATTCAAAATAATCTTGACAAGTTGGAGACAAAGTCTGAAAAACATGTTGTTCAGTAGGAGCAAATGCAACGTGCTTTGCTTAATTGGGGAGAAACAGTGGAAGACCTAACAGGATGTGGGGTAAGTTGCAATGAATCTGTTCTGTGGGAGAAGTTTTGGGAGTAATGATCGATCCAAAAGCTGACAAAAATTGGCAGTTTCATGCCATTGTGAGACAGATAACTGTTGTTGTAGGATTCTTAAACAGAAAGACAGCAGAGATTTGTGAACTGAAACTTTTCTGTTTTGCACTGGTAAACTGGACAACTGTGTTCAGTTTTGAGTAGTTTATTGGAGAAATACGTGGACCAATTGGAAAAAAGAGAGCAAAAGTATGCTCTGAAATCTAAACATGTAACTTAAAAACCCAGGCAACCCTAGTTCCTTTAAAATGAGAAACCTAGGGAAAAATTATGCCATTTCTTCAAAAAAATAAGTGTCAGCTACATAGAAGAAAATAGTTATCTATACTCTGTCAGTAGATAAAAAACAATGGTTTCATACTGTAACAAAGAAAATGTAGGCTCAATATGAGGAAATATTTTCCAATGACAACATTAAAATGCTTTTGATTAAACTTCTATGGGATTTCCGTGTCCACAGGTCTTAGAAACAAGCTGGACAAGGCAACAGCTGCCAAGAATTATGTTGTGGATATGACTGATTCTGCTTTGGGGGCCAGGGGTTAAACTAGAGTGCTCAACAGACTTTTCTCAGCCTTATGACAGGTTTAAAAGGTAATTTACAGAGAAAGGTTGAAGGAATTGAATGTTGTAACTAGTTTTAAGCTTAATCTATGGGTGTTATGCTCTAACAAAAAAGGGTTTATTCATTAATTTTGCTCCAAGAAGGTAACGCGGTTCTCTACCATAACATAATGGAATGGACTGCTTCAGTCATAAAGATGCTCGCAGAATGGGTTTAAGTTTAGAATACTATATGTCAGTATTAAAAGAACATAAATCTGTTCAAAACTTCGTACACAAGATTTTTTTTCACTATTTATTATTCTTAGAGTGGAACTGTTGTGTATATAGCTACTAAATCTGTACAATGTCACTTGAATAGATACTTGGTAATTATTCTATTATGAACTACATATTCCACATGGGAAATCCAAGTAATTTTGCAGTTTTTACAATATAGGCAGTCTTATTTTTGCCTGAATTTTTTTCAAATTGCGTCTCAGTGAACCTGGCATACTGCTTAGGAGAAATGGAATCATGTATGCATTTTCAAAGGCTTTGTGAGAGGTAAAACCAATTTTCTTTCCCAGCAAAAGTAAACTAAAATTGTTTGGCTTTAGGTGAAAGTTTTAAAGGTAGATATGTTTACATCTAAAGCAGGTAAATCTGATTGCATTTTAAATGACTTTTAAAATTAGAAACCATCTTGTCAAAACAGCAAAAAGGAAAAGTGAATCTGGAAATCTGGGTAGAATTGCATCAAATTGGAATTAATCAAATAATCATTAAAATACATCATTACAAAATTTAACAAACCAAGTACTGACTTTTCCTGCAAATAACTACACCAGTACTTGGAAAAAGTAGGTGATGTGTAATAGAGAATTAAACCAGGAAATGTGCAAAAAAGAACTGTACTGTAAACATAAACCTGGGAGGAGAATTCTGCTCCTGTGGAGCAAAAAATCTGAAGCTATTCCTTGACACCTTAGGACTTATCAAATGTCACTAGAAACCTATGGTTAGGCAACTGAACTGAGCCCAGTGTCACCCTTGGCTGTAATGAAAGCTTGAACACTTTGTTAAATTTAAAATATTTAAATATTTGAGATGTCTGAAGCTGTGCCCCAATACACCCCAAAGTAACAGCCCTCAGAAGTTCCCTGCTCTCTGAAACCTTACAGCCACCTTGTCTAGTGTAGCTGAAGGGCATGAGTAAAGTCTGGGAACACAAGCAGGTTATTGAGCAATAAGCTAATATTTGAGTTTCCAGCCTATCAACTACTTGGACGAGATTGCTTTTATCCTGAGGTAAATGAAAGCTGGCTTACTGCTCGGAGTGAACTGCTCCCCTCCCGCCAGAGAGGTAGAAACGTGCAAGTAGATTCTGTGCCTGTAATGTGAAATCTGTTGTTCCCCCCTGTGTTTATCATGTGGCAGTTTGCTTACATGCAAAATGGGAAGTGATTATCTACTTTTCTTTCTGTTCTTCTGGAATGAAGCAGAAAGGTACGCCTGCGTCATGTACTGAAGTAGGTGGCATAGTGATTTTAACAGTGGTAATGAAACAAACTGTTACTAATATTAAACAGGTCATCAGAAGGCATAGGTAACTGTACTTAAAAGAGCTATTGATACAAGTAGTGCCAATTTTTAATAAATCTGCCAATCTCAGCTTGCATTAAGGGCTTGAACTTAGGTCTGTGCAGACTAGAGGAGTGCTGTGATAAGAGATCTGCAGATCCTGGAGTTCCAGAAGAGAACGTTTCATATTCAGTATTTAAGTGCATTTAAAATACTGTGCATAGCAGGTCACAATACAAAATGCTACAGATTTACGGTAGATCAACTGCATAGCTGTTCAGCACATGTACAGTGGCCATTTATGTAGGATTTTTGGATAGTCTCTAAAAATACAGCAGATTACTGAGGGGAGTTGGCTGTTCTCAGAGTTACTTCTTTCGCAGTGTATAACTCTTAGACTTCCCTGTTGCAGCTGTTCTGGTCTGTATAACTACTTAATATTCATTGGGACAGAAGCAAAGTGAAAAATTAGCTCTGTAGTTAGGTGGCTAGGGTACTCATCTGCCACAAAGGATGGTTGCATGCTGCTGCTCCAGTGAGTATTTTTAATTATTTGTATAATCTATACATACAGTCTGCAGTGGCATAGTTTCACCTGCCAGGCCTGAATCACTTTAGAACGAGTGTTTTTCAAGGCATATATGAACTCTGGACTGGATATACTTCCAGTTGTCCATATCTCATCAATTTTGTTACCCTTTTCAATGGAACCTCTATGGTCACCAAGACTTTAAAAAGAAGGAATTATAAACTGAATGGGAGCCAATTAACTGACTTCTCTTAAAGAATGAAGAGATCCATCTAAATTCCAATGAATGTTCCCCTCCACTACCACCACTGTGATAGCTGCTTGTTTTGAATGAGATAAACTTGTGCACAGTATAGCATAGCTGTTCTGCAGGATCAGGTTTATTACATGGCTGAGAAAATTTCTTTCAAATCAAATTAATGTGTTTTTTTTATACTGGAGTATAGCATGTCTTTGTTCTGTGTAAAATACATTATGTATGCATACATATCTTTATTGTTAGATATCTAAAAATAATTAAATATTTGAAATATTCCTTGTTCTTTATCTTGTACCTACAAGATCTTTGTGATTTGTAAGATGGGATCATGTAGTTACAGTTTGCAAGGTTTGTAGATGTACAGAATGGGACTAGAAATTTTAAGTTATAGCATGGCTTTGCATTGTGCTCCCATTGTGTCATGACAATTTTAAACTTACGTAGTTTGTAAGCTAATTTTCTTGCTTTTGCTTAACACAATTTTAACCTCATGTTATTTTAAACAAATTGCTGGTAACATAAAATCTGATTATCACCAATGAGTGTTTAGCTTTGTCACTCCTGGTATGTTACTTAAAAACTGCAAGCAAGAACTCTGTAAGCAAAGTAAGGCCTAATTCAACTGTATTAAAATTCTGTTTACAATTTAATTTGCTTTCTTCTGTGTGACTCTCATACTGAAGCTATTACCTGGCTCAGTGGTCCCCACAGACAATTTTCCTTTCTCAGTCTGATTTTATTGTAAATGATTGCCAGCATAGTACAGGAAACTGCAAATTCAATTTTGATCAGTCCCACGAGGGACTTGATTCTTCATGACTTATTCTTGTTGTTTTAAAAATAAATTGAAATAGCCATCTAATTTAAGGATTTCCTTCAGAGTAGAGGATTAAAATCTGTAATTTCTTTTATGCAAGGGCTTTTCCTTTATTGTGTTATTAGGCAGAGGCTAATATTTAAAGAAATTTTGTAGTGATTACCCCCTTGGGAAAGATTTAGTTCTGCATTTAATTTTTCCATTTTATATTTAATGGTTCATTAAGCTGACTTTTTTTCTTTTTTACACCTGGTGATCATAAAACTGCTGTTTTCTTTTAAAGATAATGTTTTCTTGAGTATTTATTATAATTTAAATTTAAATATAGCCCTTCCTGCACTCACTGCACGTAGTCCTTACTGTGAAACAGATTAATGATTTAAAGAACTTTAATTTTGCTTCCTCTCTCTGTGCTGTGTTACTATGAGACAAAATAGCCAAGAACGTGGAAGATGAAGTAGTATGAAGTTAGAGGGAAACCACAAGAAGAAGAGAAGGTAACTGCATAAGAACAAAACAGGTCAGTGATAGAGTGTAGCATGACCCTCCCAGAGGCAAAGGTGTTAACAGTAAATCATTGGGATGAGATTCAGGGCTTGCACAACAGGCATCTACCTAGTGTTGTTGTAGCTGTCACAGGGTGTCCTGTCTGTCCTCCAGGCCTGCCTCTACAGAGAGGTGCTGATCCTGTTTATCCTCTGTCATATTTGCTGATCCCATGAAGGATGTCCTGCATAACCTTGAGAAAAGCAAATGACTCTATATTTTGGGCAAAAGATTCAAGTTCAGTCTTTCATACTGTAGATGTCCACATCTACTGTCTATGTGTGAGGTAGGGGCATTTGGTCCCATAATGGTCAAAGGAGCTAAGATCAAATATATCTGTTTTAAATGGAGGTAACTAACTCCAATGACTGCACTTATATTAACAGTTTTTACTTACATAAACTGTATATAGTGTATATTTATATTTTAAAAGGGACTAAATTATATTAAAGCCTCAGGCAATGTCACCATTACACAACAGTCACTAGAGCCTGAGGGGGAAAAGATAAAAAAAATTGCAACTCGAATTGCTGCTCTTCAGGAACATCACACTTTTTGAATTAGATACAGAGCAGACAAGCTATTAGGGTGAAAAAAAATTGTGATCATAGGTTTGTTCTTACTTCTACCTACAGATTTGGTTTCCTAGCTGAAATAGTTCTTTGATACTCAGCTTCCCTCCCTGAAGTTGCTATGGTACCTAATGCAACTGCAACATGAACATACTGTCAAGCAGATTTGGGAAGATGCGCCGAGGCTCGAGCTTTTTGTATATCTTCTTAAAACTCAGCTCCTCTTATAAAACCAATCAAGAGCACTTATACTACTGATAGAAGTAATTAAAAATACTCATGTCAGTTAAAGATCTTTAAAAAATATCCTAGCATCAGCTTATGCCCGTGTACTGATCAAGGCAATCAACTGAGTAATAGATTAAAAAAACCCAAATAAACAAACTAGAAATGAATAAATCCTAAAACGTCAAACCTCAGAGAAGTAATGAGAGAAGTATAGAATTAGGTTATTAGGAAGAAAGAAGATGAGAGAAAGAGGGAAATAGGTATGGTCTTTTTAATGTCTTCTTTTCTATAGAACTTTACACCCTCAGTTCTCTCACCTGCACAGTGTACAACCATAACCAACAGTCCTCTCTTGTGGAGATTACAACCTAAAATGACTCTAAGTATCAGAAAGGAAGGGAGAAGTCAAAGACAGTATAAAAAAATCAGTGGTTCCAATTAATCAGCTGATTGTTTTAGAGAATCTGGAAAGTTTCTTTTCTGCTCTTTGAAAGAGGACGCTACTACTTGCATAACCTGAAGAAAAGAAAATCTGATTGTGTTTTAGAGACTGTGATTCCTCTCTTCTCTGAATCATCTAGCTTTACGTTTCAGTGAAACAAACACATTACGGCTAGAAGCTGTAAGGAGTAGTTCCCTACGGTGGTCCATTTACGTGCAAGTAACTTCTGTAACACTGGAAGAAGGCCAGCCATGCCATCTTCTCACTGTGTATATCCAAAATTCAGAACAAGTGATAGTTTTTTGACTTATCATTTGAAAAGGTAAAATCTCATACAGCTTGAGAACAGCATTACAACATTTTCCTGAAAAGTTAAAATGAAAATTCTTAAGATCAAGAAAAGTCTATTTGATGTTCTAGCAAAATGAAGCAAGAAAAGCATTCTAAAAAGAGCATGTGAAGTTTAATTCAAAGTATAAGTAGTTTCTCGGAAAAAGCTGCTAACATGCTTCTGTTCCCATAATAAT
>NW_009617889.1:32701-36331 GCF_000690535.1 Cariama cristata
AAGTAGAAGTGGTTACTCTGACTCCAAACTTTAGAGCTTGTACAAATTCTGGGGAAAAACATGCTGTTTTGCTCTACAGCGCTACATCTAGATTTTCTGTTACCTTCAGCTCCAGAAGTCGTCACTATCTGTTTAATATGGAGATGCAGTATTAATGCATTCTTTTGCTGTCACTTTTTTTCCATTTTCACAGAGTAAATCCTTAGTTATCTGAAGGACTCAGCATATGAATCCAGTCGATGTGAGCTATTAAGTAAATCTATGCAGTAAATGCATCTTCTAAGCAGGGTGATCTCTGGCCATGAGGAGGTAACCCAGCTTGGTTGAGGTGCACATCCAATATCCAGGCATAAGTAGTATCTAGGCCAATGCTTCCACAGTAGACTAACCACATCCATGTGCATAGTATCGAGCTGTACCATTTGCTGCCCTTATGCTCTATAACATGCGATTATTTTCAGAGGTTTTCTTTTTTTTTTTTCCTTGAAGATGTCTGAAATAATGATGGTAACCCATCAGAGCAGTGTTTTTAAAGCATGGCATCAAATATATGGGTTGCATGCCCTTGCGTGTGGTGTTGGGGCAAATGGTGGTGCTTATGTGGCAAAGGCTGCTGGAGCAGTGATAATGAACTGTATAGGCTGGAGGTAGCCAAACTCATCTATACTGCTTTTTAGTCCTAGGTCCCTGGAGTGAAGTGGGGTTTTGTTTCAGTGGGCACAAGTTAGCTCACGTCAATCTTAGGAACAAGCTGGCATTTAGACAGTACAGATGATCAGGGTAGGTGGGAATGAAGCGGGGAGGTAACTTGCTTGGCCTTGTATATCTTGCTATACTCTCATTAGTCTTCCAGGAAACTTTTGACAAAGTACATCAACAAAGATATTTAGTAGACAAGTTAAAATAGATAAAAGATAATAAAAACATTGTGTGACTGAATAACGGAGGGATGGGGGTCGGGGAAGAACAAGTTAACAAAAAAGTATGAGGAAATGGTTGATTCTTACAGTGGAGGGAGTTCAAAGCGTTCTTCAAGGGTGTGTACTGTTCAGCATAGAGCAAAAAAACCCAAAACCTGGAAGAAGGAACAAAAAGTAAAGCAATGCTCATGATCATAAGTTATACAGGGTCATATAGAAGAGAGCCAAATAAAAAAAGTTGCAGAAAGGCTTTACAAGACTGGCTAAACAGAAATTAAAATAGCAAACAAAATCCGGTAAAATTACATGTCAATTGATACATATGTGTAAAATAAATCCTATTTCTTGCATAAAGTGATAGTCTCTGAGTTGACGAGTTGTAAGATCTTGTGATTGTGATAGGTAATTCCGTGAAAAATGCAGCTTGATGCTCTGTAGCAGTTAAAAAAGTAAATAGCATATCAGGAACTGTTAGAAAAGGAACAGATAGCAAAGCAGGAACCATTGTATGTTGTGACGTATATCCATGTTCTCCTGCATTTTGAATACCATGTGCAGTAGACTACTGACATAGGCTTTGGAATCCCTTGTCATTGATGCTCTCTAACTTCTAAACAGAAAAATCCCTCAACATCATCTGTCATGAAAGTTATAGTCATCATTTATCCTTTCTTGGGGAAGAATGAGGGATTTGGTGGTGACTTCTCAGAGCTGCTTCAATCTATATTTTGTTTTTATAGCTTATCAGTAGCTACAATATTCTGGGTACTAAAGAGATCTTTAATAACTGAAGCCATAACAACAACCAGTGGCTGAGAACTCAACCAGACAGACGAGAAATAAGCCATAAATTTTAATAGTCAAGGTGATTAGCTCCTGGAACAGGCTATCTATGGGGATGATAGAATATCAACTCCATCTCAAGTTCTTTAGTTTCAACATCAGATTTTGAAGACGTGCTGTAATCAAATGCCAGCCACTGCCCTATTTTGTAAAGAAATATTTTGCAGACCCAAGGTGTGTTACAGCAGTCAGATTCTATGATCCTACTCTAGTCTTAAAAATGATGAGTGTGAACATATGAAGGCATTCATCGTAGTACAGTCGGACACTAGAACAGTTCCTTGAAAGATGAGTAATATTAAACAGAAAACTGAATACAGTCTACCCCACACACATCCCCCCCCCCAGTTCTTCCTCATGCAGAGAGTTAATGGAACACCATGGAGTTATTCAAGTTCTCCAATCAGTTTTACAACTAAATTGGATTAAGTGTGGTATGTCTATCTTGAAATTCTTCTTAAGTATAAATATCACATCAAGTGTTTATGGTTGCTTTGGATTCTCTTCACATGCTTTGTATGTTGCGTATCTGGTTGTCCCCCTCCTCCACCTGGCTGGAGGTAGGGCCCCTCTAGTCCTGGTCATAATATTTGTTACTTACTTCTTGTAAATACGAATCAGAAGTTCCTTTATTAAGCTCAGAAGTAAGAGCAGCCCTTCTACTCTGTCTGGGGAACTGCCCACCAGAAACTGGAGCAGTAATTTTTCTGGAGGAACCCCCTTTTGTGATTGTTTTTCCTTGCAACTCACAAACCCATGCCTTTAGGGTTGAGGTAGATTCTCCATCCCCCTTCCTCATGTCCTCTCCGTGGTCACGCAGATAAAACCACAGGGTGGCCTGTGGCGTGTACCCTCTGTGTCTTCTCTTGAGCAGGGGAACGCTTACTCCTAATAGCCAAGATACTGGTCCATACAGGTGGGGGGCAGGACATAACCCTCTTTGAATTGCTGGAACTCCTAGGACAGTTTTTCGGGCAGTTTCTCCACAGCCAAGACACAGATCCATAGGGAGGAAGAGAGACTTTCTTCGTATTGCTGGAGTTGGCCAGCCAATTCATCCACCATTTGTCCCTCCCTCTCTTTCCATGTCATTACTGCCAATGAGTTGGTATACGCAGTGACATGTTCTGTACAAACACCTGCCCCATGGATCGTGTGCACTTGATGTCATCTGGCTCTTTGGACAACTGCTCGTTGTCCAGGTCATCATAAATCACCTCCAGCATGGCTAATTCCCTCAGGTACTGGCTACCTCTCTCCATAGTGGTCCACTTGCCTGGGTGACATGTAACATCTTCCTTGATGTTATATATAACCTTTCCTTCATGCCTGGCAGGAATTGCCTCCAGAGGCTGAGGACTTGTGTCCCTTTTCCAATCACTTTGTCAATGCCCCCTTCCTTAGAAAGGATCCCAGCTGCTTGGCTTCCCTAATTCCCTCTGATTCCAGGCTACTGGCCCCGTTTTCCCAGCATCGGAGCAGCCAGGTGACAATGTGCTCGCCTGGATGACAGCTGAAATCTTTTCACATATCTCGCAGCTCATTCAGGGATAGGGATCGGGTGGTCACCGCCTTGTTTATGAGTTCTGCCTCTTCCTTCTCCTCTTGTTGCGATGGCCCTGCTTCAGAGTAGCATGCCTCATCCACTTCTTCCCTTAGTAAGGGAGTAGTTTCTTCCTTTACTAGAGGAGTTGACTATCACATCCAGTATTTCTTCTTGTGTGTATGGGCTACTGATAGGACGGGTTGGTTCTCTGGTTCAGCCGCAGAGCCTGCCCCCAGGGTCGGAGTGGCCGCAGTGCCTGTCCCTGGGGTTGGAGTAGCCACAATGCCTGTCCCTGGGGTTGGGGGAGCTGCAGTGCCGGGC
>NW_009617889.1:36373-36598 GCF_000690535.1 Cariama cristata
TAAGAGTGTTGAACAGAGCTGGGTAGGCATGGGCCAGTCCCCCGCATGTTGTAGTGATTTGTGTCTCCGGAATTGCCAGGGTGACAGCAGACTTTTTCCAAATATCTTACTAGTTTTTCTGAATTCTGCACATGTTCAGGCATGAAGTTCCAAACACTGGAGGTGCCCGTTTGCCTAGGCACTTACCCATACTATCCCACACACCCTGCTGCTCCTAACTATCCA
>NW_009617890.1:0-1254 GCF_000690535.1 Cariama cristata
ACCTGGTTACCCAGGATGTGGAGAAGGCTTAGGTACTCAATTAATTCTTTGCCTCAGTCTTCAACAGCAAGTGCTCCAGCCACACCACCCAAGTCACAGAAGGCAAAGGCAGGGATTGGGAGAAAGAAGCACTGCCTGTTGTAGGAGAAGATCGGGTTCAAGACCATCTAAGTAACCTGAAGGTGCACAAGTCCATGGGACCCAATGAGATGCATCCGTGGATCCTGAGGGGACTGGTAGATGAAGTGGCTAAGCCACTATCCATCATATTTGAGAAGCCATGGCAGTCCGGGGAAGTTCCTGCTCACTGGGAAAGGGGAATAATCCCCATGTTTAAAAAGGGAAAAAAGGAAGACCCAGGAAACTACAGGCCAGTCAGTCTCACCACTGTGCCCAGCAAGATCATGGACTAGATCCTCCTGGAAACTATGCTAAGGCACGTGGAAAATAAGGCAGTGATTAGTGACCAACCATGGCCAACATGGCTTCACTAGGGGCAAATCATGCCTGACAAATTTGGTGGCCTTCTACAATGGGGTTACAGTGTTGGTGGATAAGGGAAGAACAACTGATGTCACCTACCTGGATTTGTACAAAGCATTGGACACTGTCCTGCATGACATCCTTGTCTCTAAATTGAAGAGACATGGATCTGATGGATGGATCCCTTGCTGGATAAGGATTTGGCTGCGCGGTCATACTCAAAGAGTTGTGGTCAACAGCTTGATGTCCAAGTGGAGATCGGTGACACGTGGTGTTCCTCAGGGGTCGGTATTGGGACTGGTGCTGTTTAACATCTTTGTCAGCTACATGGGCAGTGGGATTGAGTGCACCAAGCTGTGTGGTGCGGTCAACACTGGAGGGAAGGGTTGCCATCCAGAGGGACATGGACAGGCTTGAGAGGGGGGCCCATGTGAACCTCTTGAAGTTCAATCAGGCCAAGTGCAAGGTCCTGCACATGAGCTAGGGCAATCCCAAGCACAAATACAGCCTGGGTGGAGAATGAATTGAGAGTAGCCCTGTGGAGAAGGACTATGGGGTGCTGGTTGATGAGAAGCTCAACATGATGTGTTTTGTCAGCCATTTGTGTGTTGTTTTGCCAGCAATTGCATTGTTTTGTCAGCAATGTGTGCTTGCAGACCAGAAAGCCAACCGTACCCTGGGATGCATCAAAAGAAACTTGACCAGCAGGTCAAGGGAGGGGATTCTACCTCTCTACTCCGCTGTAGTGAGACCCTCCCCCCCCCCCGCGCG
>NW_009617890.1:1621-16093 GCF_000690535.1 Cariama cristata
CCTGGAAGTGTTCAAGGTCAGGTTGGATGGGGCTTTGAGCAACCTGGTCTAGTGGAGGGTGTCCCTGCCCACGGCAGGGGAGTTGGAACTAGATGGTCTTTAAGGTCACTTCTGACCGAAACCATTCTGTGATTCTACGATTTGCATAATTGTTTCAGAGCTGATTCAGGGCCAACTAGCACCAATGTTTCAGAAGACTACCTTTTCTTCAATTTGTGCTACTCACATGCAAATGATAGCACTTGAGAGGGAGTAAAATTGTTCTGTTTACAAATTTTACAGACAGTGACAAACCACTGAAAAGCATCCTCTTTGTCTGGAGCAGAAGGGCAACGCTCTCCCAGAAGAAGGGTTGAATATGGCATTCCCTGCAAATGCAACCAGTTTCCTGATACAGAAGGCAAAGTTTTCTTCCAGTACATCAGATATCAGCCTGTACAGAAGGTATGCACTGTTTACTATACACAGATATTACTAAACTGTGACTGGACAGAACTACAAAGGACACATCTTAAACTGGTTTTGTAGGGCATAATTTCTTCTCCCACTCTTACTGCTCAAGCACCTCTAAATACTGACTCACTGTTGTACCATGCTTGAAATGTACAACTTCAGTTGTCTCTTGTAACTTGTTCATAAACACTAAACAGAAAACCAGTTCTGAAAATGGTGTTGATAACATCTTAATGATGTCGACAGCTACTTACTAGGGTAGAAATATCCCATTTCCCACATACATGGTCCTCAAGTTAAATTTCAGCGACCTTCAGAAATGATGTTTTCCAAAAAAATGGCTGACAAAACTCACAAGAATGCAGATGTACTGTATGAATTTATCTCCCTCCTCCTGCCTGTACATCTGCAAAAATAAACATCACACCTGTGAGGGAACATGAGAGGTATGGCTGAGGTATGATTTGCAGTAGCAGAAAAGTTGTTACATACTTCCTATGTCCAAAAGCCTTCAAAAAAACTGAAAAAGGTTCAACCTTTTTGTGCTTTTTCAAGAAAACTTACCAGTGTTTCCTGTGCTCTTGTTTTGGAAACGAGCAAAAGGATTTGGGACCCCTTCTGCCAACATGACTGCAATGGGGAACAGACTTCATGCCATTGGGGAAGGTGAGAAAAACAGGGTGAAATTAGGACATGGGGGATACTGATGAACATCTTTTCAGGCTGGTATCCTAGTTAACACTCAACTGTTAGTTTATGGCAAAATGTCAACCAAAAAGCCATGTACAATATGTCGAATCTGTGTCTGCATCTGAAATGTTTTAAGCATTTCTGAAGGACTGGCACTGCATTTTTTTACTTCAAAGTTATCTAAGGAAGGACAGTTACTGAAAGCCTTTCTCAGGCCTCCTTATATCATATAACCTGTCAGTGAAGGGCTAAGAAGGAGGAATATTGGCCAAAACTCACACATAAATGAAATACTGGCAAAGGAAATACAGTTAATTTACATAGAAGAGAATTTGGCCTTTTCCTTCTGCTGTCTTGCACTGCAACTACAAAACATACATTGCAGAGCTGTTCTGAAGTAAAATCAGTGCTTGGTCCCAAAAGCTACTTTGAGAAATGTCAGAAGAGCTCTAGAAGGTGGACAACAAAAGGATGAATGCCTTGCAATGGTGCAATGTATTAAAAAGGAATGAAAGTGCACATTGCCTATCAGTTACAAGACAGTGTCCCAACATGGATTCTTTAAGGCCACAAACCTTGTGTTACGATGGTCCTGCAGGGCACTGTCCAAAAGTGGCTAAATTCTAGGGAGTCATTAAAACATAGAATTACGGACAATCTCCAGAAGGAATCTGCCCTGCAGGGAAAAGCAAAACTTTGTCTTTAGATGCTAACTGTCTCAGGGCTGAGCCCTGGGTTTCCAAGTCTACAATCATATCACACATTTGTTCATGCTGCACTCTTTGATCCCCCCTCCCACGACAGATTTATGACAGAGGTTTAAATGGGATGCAGCTCTCCCTCCAGCAAGCTGATGCCTCCCTCCCAGCCTCCCCTCCAGCCCACAGCGCGCCTGCACCCTGGCCCTCCCCTCGGTGCAGGAGAGCTCTGCTTGCTCTGGATGACTGACTGAAGGCAAGGGGAAGGCTTGCGTCTTTGCATGCCAAATGCCAAATACTACATGCTAAATGGGACCTATTTTTTATAGGTAGTTCAAAGACCTGGTACGTGTCACCTAACAGAGTCAGATGCATTGCTCCAATCACTCAGATTCATAGGAAATCTGGGACCTCTCCACCACACCATACCAGGACAACAAAGGCTGTTTTCATAGACTTTGGCAACTTTTATGAGGCTGAAATAATCACAAACATTTTGGGGTGTGTCACAGCCTATCCAATTCTCATTATAATTCTTCTCCAACATTTAAAATGTTACCTTCAGTCAGTCTCAGAATGAATTTTTGAGGGAAAAAAAAATATTCTAATGTCTATATTTATATCTATATCTTCTCTGAGTTTATACGAAGCCAGTGGCAAAAGACAATGGCTGCAGTCTGCTGCTAAGTATGTAGGACATGAGGATTGCTTTTTTTCAGCTTTAAACATCACTGTGTACTTTACATGTTTTAAGGCGTACACTTTATGAAAGCAGTCACAGGATGAAAAAAAAAAAAGTGAGGGTCTTTGCACTACCTCCTTGTATACTTCCAAGATGCCTTTTTATTCTGCCTTTGTACAGTGGGATGCATTTCCTGGATGCTGTCAGGTACAAGAGGTACTCTACTGAATGCAAGTGTAATAATTGAATAAAAAATTAGAAATGTAAGAGTATAAATCTTAGTGTAGTTCATATAAATGGCAAAACTCTCACTGATAACAGCGTCAGAAATAGTTTGGCAAATAGCAGGCATTAGTTGTATTTTATGATCGGAGACTTGATGAAGTAGACTTCAGATCATGATGTCACATTCAGAAACCTCGTTGCAGAGCCTGATGTCACATTCCTTTCTCAAAAATACTAGCTTAATTAGAAAAATAACCTGTAAAGGACGCCATTTCCTATTTTAACAGAGGAGTTGAGAAAAGAATCTGCAAGATACAGAATGTACAATGTGTTCTTGAAAGGAAAGATGATACGTGTGATGTCAGCTTACTGAAGGATTACTTGGCAGATGGAGGAGAAACAACAAAACCCATAAGACCCATCTCAAATGGGTCTTGTGGCTAATTGCACTGCAGCTGTCCAGTAGCAGGCCTTGGAACATGCCAAGCCACTTCTTTACACCTCCAGAAATATTTAATTTCTTATCCATGCCTAAAAGTTGTGGTTTATTTACATTTGGATGTTTGCAGTAGTTCATGCTCTGCAACCAAGAACAAGCTACGCTCAGAATTCCCCCGTATTCTCTTATTTCTTCTCAATTCCCTTGATAACCAGACAATACAGTGCAGCTGGAGAGAATTTTGAATATGAGTTTCTTATGCCATCTGCATGTTTCCTCTAACAATCTCCTGCCAACCTCCACCACGCCAGGCAGAAATTAGGGTTCAGCTAAGAGAACTGAGAAGTACTTCCTGTTTCTTACAAATTTTTTCATTTTTTCATGCTAGTGATGCAGTAAGACCTGCCGTCCTTCTGCTTACCTCCTTGCTGTCGAAGACATGGCAACCAGAGCTAGCTCAGGGACGTTTTTAAATTAGCTCAAGACAGTGCTGCTATGACAATGTTGAAAATAGATCATCCAGCCCAGGTCTTTCTGTAATTTTTACAGTTTGTACTGAGATACAAGTTGGTCTGATGGGAGATCAGTACCAAGACTGGCTAATTGAAAGCTGTTACCTCAGGTGTTTTAGGAAGCTTCATTCATACATTTGAAAGATTTTCAGGTAATGTTTTATTGGCTGTATTCAAAGTATGGTGGATACAGTATTCTGGAATTAATGGTTTTCACACATAGGAGTTCAGGGCTGAAGTTTTCCTCTGCTTGCCCTCAGAGTGCACTAGATTTGCTGTTGTTGCTTAAGAGCTCCGCCAACGAGCAGAAATAGCGTGTGAGCACCAGTGTTTGTAAGGCCCTGCTCAGCTGGGTGTGAAGTGAAGGAATGTCCATTTAGTGTGTTCTTGGGCACTGGCACGTTCAGCTACATAAAAGCTACCACATCGATCCTCTGTCACAAAACTGTAGCACCTGTTGGTTAGAGACATGATTTAGGTGGGTGGGGAAAATGAGGATATACCCCAAGCAATTTGCTCTTCAGAAGAGTTTTAACAGATATTGTCGTCTTCTTGTTCAAAGTGCTCTGCTTCTTGCTTTGACATTCTCATCAGTGTTGCTCTGCAGTATGTGCATTGCCTTGTGCAACTGACCTTCACTGGAGCCAGGGTTGAGAGCACTGCCAATGATACTAACCAAACCGTTCATCACAAACACCATTCTGCCCACCCTGCAACGGGACTGTTACTGAAACTGCTGTCCTTCGACCCCATTTTGTGCTGAATAGTTTCTCTCATGTTACCCAGAATTAATGAACAATGAAACATTTCCAAGGATCACAGTTTTATAACATCAGTTTGTCTAATCAGTTAAAGCCATAGTCCTGATCAACTGACACTTTCCAGAAAAAAAATCTTTCTTTACTTCTCCTGCACTACACCTCACTAACCACAGAAACTAAGTATTTAGCAGAGGTGCAAGGCATGTGAGAGGTGCAGATAACGTCTGAACATATCCAAATGAAAGCCTTTTTTGGAGACCTGAGTTCAAGTTACACTCAGTAAACTGCTTTATATCCTTTGGTCATTTCAGGTGGATCAGGCAACGGAAAGATAGAAACTGTGAGTATATTATGTGATTAATATGTGCCTACTTCTGTGTATTTCTGTGTTCTCTGTCAGACCTTACAGAATTCCGTTGTCCACAAGAGCACAGACACTCAAGAGGGAGGTTGGGCTCTCTGGGATAGACACTGAGGTTGCATCCTTCTTTGTAGTATGTTCAACTCTCCTAAAACAGCAAATGGCAGGTCTAAATCTTTCTCTTCAAATGTTTGTTATTCACTGGATAATCTCATATGACAGACAGGGTTTGGCTACTTTAGTGACTGACCCATTTTTAGTACATGTATGAAAAGACGCTTACTAACACATTTTCAGAATTACAGTATTTGTGTCCACTTCTATAAACATTCAATTATGTTTCTAATAATTATGTGCTATGGATCCTTTCCACTCGTCCCAAACCATAATGAACAAAAAGTGGAGCCTTTATTTGAAAAATGCTTGTAAAACTTCAATAATCAGTAATATATATATGGATAGATTTCAGCTCTAGTTACATGATGATTAATACTTACCAACAAACTATATGAGTTTTATAAACACCTCAATTATGCTATGGCAAGGATGACCATGTTTCTCATATGACAAAAAGGAGATCTGGCACTACAGTGGAAAATGTGTGTATTTATGCTATAAAATGGTACAGTCTTTTCTACTATTTTAATGTAATCAAGTCCAGTCAAATCTTTTTCTAGCTCTCAGTGACCATTAGAAGAGTAATTTCTGTGCTGCTTTGACTCATAGAGCCATCAGTTGGTGAGTCTGAATTTCACTTTAAAGAAAAACACACTGGAAAAGCAAAGGAAAACTGTAACTGCTACTGTGAGTCTTGCCTGAGAATCCAAACTTCTGCCTTACACACCTCCACCAACACAAGGCACTGCTTCACGCCATGAGGATCTGATGTATTCATTCCCTCTTGAGGTCTAGTATCTTTATTATGGTGGTTGTGTTTTTCTTACAGGTAGCAGTGGTAATAAGGTTTGTTTTGTAATCCAGAACCAATTTTACCTAATTGGACTGTGGTTCTTCAATGGGAGTTCAGTTTAGTGCATCACCTTGTAGGAGATACTCACCATCTCTTTGCTAATTAAAGTAAATTCCAAATTATTTTCAAATTAACCTAAAATACAGTACCCTTTCAAGCATGGCTTTTATGACAACCATGAAACAGAAAAATGTAATATAAATTTAATCACAGCTCCGAATAAAATTACTTCATCTGAAGCCTAAAAACCTCCACAGGAACAAGAAGCTCTACCGTACTTGCACAGACGAGTTTGACTGATGAGATATTTGTTCGGCAGAAAGACTTTTTTCTGTGCAGCAGAATGCACATGGAATAACCATACATGCTAAGTGAAGAACTGTGACGTCACTAAGAAACACCAGTTTGAAGTCATGACACTCTATTTATGTCTTTTAAGAAAAGCTACAGAAATCTGAAGACAACTCATGACACAGATTGAAATAGCAGCAGGGTAGTGCATTTCAGATGGCTAGAGTGGAGGGAGAGCCTGTAATAAACTTGTTCCCTTTCACTCATTCTACTGTACCCCACATCATTTTTCCACACACTGTAGCAGGACTCACCTGTCTTGAAGATCTGTTCCTCTTAGAGAAACAAGGACCAAGGCCTCCAGGTATCCTCTAAACCTATAACACATCCACAGCATTGAAGTATGTGCCAATATAAGGTAAATAGAGTTATTTTCTCAGGTATTCCCAGTAAGTGCTGTCTTCCATGTGTGTCTACCTATGCAGGGGATATTGGTGGTGGGTTTTTTTCTTCCTGGCACCCCTGAAGAGTGGTGCAAAGGTGAAAGTGGGGACAAGGCAGGAAGCCGGCATGGTCTTCCACCAAGAGTGCAAGCCTGGCCATTGAGGGAACCAGCAGCCCTACACCCAGACCAGCTGCCTCGAGCTTTCTGCAAGGTGAGAGACTAAACTGCCCCATGCAGCTAGTCCTCCTCAGGATGCAGGGAAAGTTGCACTACTTTTTCGCCCTAAACTGGTTGCACTTGCACACATGCACATACATGGAGTATCAACCCTGTCTGAGAGGGCAAAGCTACCCAGTGTGTGTTTATAGCATAAACTCCCTAGGGTAAAGCAACCCTTCTTTGTTACTTCAGTTTGGGTTTTAAAATCAGATTGACAACAATTTCCAGATGCTCAGAACTGCCCCAGCTACGATGGTGGGACTTCATACTTTGTTTTCTGTCCACCTATGTTATTGGTAGAGTCTTCCATCATGAACTTCAAATGAGATCAGTTAAGTTCCTTTTCTGAAGCTGTGGTGCTAAGAAGGATTTCCACCATGAATTTTAAGCCAAGTCCATTTTTTATATTCAATAACACTGAATATTTTAACACAATCTTTAAACTAGTGAAAAAAAAAAATAGTCATTCATATTTTGATTACTGTAGTTATCCATAGTCATGGATTTGTAATGTTTCCTTTCCATACCAGTTCCCATCAGTCGGCCTTTCTGAAAAACAGCTCTCCACCCAAAAAGCTGCATAAGTTTCAGACAGAAGGGTCCATCAACAAAAAAGGCTGATCTTTTTCCCATACACACAGTGCAGATGATCACCTAGTAATATCAGCAGAATTTGAAAAGGGCACATTTTCATATATTTGTGAGATAAGAAAGGACCAGATGGTAACACTCTCCTATACTTTCTTCTATTTTTTTTAGTTTTGATAGACCATAGCAGATCACCATTTTCATCTCTGTTCAGACCCTTTGCAGCACAGAACAAATTTGTACAATTCTTCTCCACATCTCTTGCAAAGGTGACAACCACTAACCTAGAGACAGTGTGCAAATTCCGTCTTTAGGTCAACGATACTTTAAACAGCAATAGAGAAGCCAAGGCCTCGACAAAGTTTAAATGTGGGACAGCATCCAGTGGCCCAACAAGGAAGAAGTAAAGGCTTCATGGATTATTTTTCTTGGGATTCTTGCCTTTCTATTTCAATTAATTCGCACAGATATCTTGTCATAGCTGACTGGATAACTGATTACTTCACCACCAGAGCTACTGTTACAGTGATTTATACATTTGCAGCTTTGTCACAAACATCAGGTAACTTCAGGCACTTAGTCAAACAAGATCTTACTCACTGTCTTTGAATGGAGTGACTGGGGCACTACTGTCTGTGGAGCAACAGAAAAAGTAAATTCATTCATTTCTACAGCCTCAGCTGTTTTTGAACCATTCCCAATAGTTCCCTCTCTAATTCAAATTTGAAATGTTAGAAGAGATACTCTATAGTCTGTTCCAGCTATAAAATCATATTTTCCTTCTCATTCTGAGTGTCTGCAATTGCTCTCTCATAGTGCTTAACCTTTAGAGTCAGGAGGTCACTTGGAAGCTCTCCAGTCTGAAATGCGAACGTCCATATTTAAAATACAGAAACCCTTTTAAAAGGCTGAAGGTATTTTTATTTGAAAGCTCAGTTTATAATGACTGTTGTCCATCAACCCAGAACTATTTTCTCACCAGGGATCTTTATTGTTTCTTTCTTATTACATGGTATAACAATTCTTTGGTACTCATTTCCTGAAGAAGATTACTTTTCAGTATCAAACTTCGCCAACAGGTCTTTTTTGGGCCAAAGTCTGCAAATCTGCATTGCAATGAAGCAGGGCAGCTTTCCAGGCAATGCCGACTGTGGAGAAAAATCTGATGTCTGTTCTACTGTTTCTTTCTCTGCACATTTACTGCTGATCATGAATGTATGCACTCTCGGCTGTACTCATCTAAGAATTAGATTTTCTTGCAATGAAACACAAAACCAAGAGAAACTTGGCTGGTTTTGAGTTTCATTACAAAATCAAAACTCAGCCCAATTTTGTCTAAAAGTTTGCTAAGGTTCTCAAAGACTTTGAAATAAACTGGGTGCACTTATAACTCAACTTGGCAGATTTATGGTCTCATATTGAAACTGACATTTGATAAAAAAAGGTGCATCAAACTGAGCTATAGTTAAGGTGGCATTTTCCAGATGTACCACAGTGACTTTCAAGACCCATTTTCAAAATTAGTGTAACCACTTCCATAAATTTTGCCCCAGAGCTTGAGACTGAGCTCCAAGGCTAAAGAAAAAATGAAATTTGGCTTGATTGTATGGTGCCACTGTCACATCAGTTTTTTCAGACAAGTTGTTATCACCAGCTGGAAATTTTGCTCTTTGCATTGAAAAGCAGTAGTTTGGTTACTTTCAAAAAGCCTTCCTCCTTGAGATAGACATTAGAAACAAATCCAGAAGAAAAGCATAAAAATTGACACCTTTTAGGTAAAGTATAGAAAAGATAAATAAATCAGGATGTGGGCACTCTTAAAAATGTAAAGTAACCTGGCATCATGTTTGCCCCATATCCCACAGCAATAAATGAGTATTTCTTAACAATGTTGCACAGAACTATCTCAAAAATATCTGAAACTGGATTTGATATTCTCCATCCTTCTGAACCTTGAGAAAGGGTGTAAAATACCTAGATATGAATGCTAAACTTATGTAAAACTGAGGCCCAACTTCCTTTGACCCAAGGAATATTTACTTATTTGTGAAAAATGGAACAAATCCAACAAGAGAATCATGACTGCAGTTTGGGATCTTTCCTGCTTTCTTTCTATGGATAATTGCAGCTGTGGCTTTCATCAGCTAGTACAACTCATTTTATGGCTACGTATTAAAATGAGTGTTGTGGATCAAGGTAGATAATGGCATTGTGAATGAGACCTTGGATTTTCTAAATTTGGCTTGTAGTGTGTAGTTGTGCATCACTGTGGAGGACTGGATCTGATGTTATAATTTGTCCTTTCCATATCCACATGCTTATATGCATCTTAAATTAACCAATAGCCTGGTGATTAGCACAGTCCATGGATGGGAGTGAAAGTGACTATTGTCATACTTTTGTAAGACTCCAGGATGGATGATTCTTCTTAGGGGGTCTTCATTAGAGATTCTTTCCTGAGCCTGCGAAACACTTTATCACAAAAGTTTTATCAGAAACTGATACATTACAGTGAAAAATCTCAGCTCAAAGTCAGTTTTTTACCATAAAATTTTTCAAATTATTTTGCTGCAGAATTCCCAATCTATTCTCATGTTTCCCCTACAAAACCACCTACAGAATCATTGTTATGTGGTCCACAACTGCATAGACTCAGTAAGAGGCTCAGATGTAAAGTAGAATTGGTTTAGTCAGAGTTTACTGGAGAAATGGTTTATAATCTGGGTGTACAGAGGTAGATATTGGTTGCAAAGCATTTGAGTCAGCTGATCCATCTTTCACAATAGCTAGGTGAAATGATTTCACTGTGGTTAGGCATGTAATTAACACAGATTTCATATATTTTCCTCTGCGGTTGATATTTTTTTTTTATTTCCTTCTGAAAAGGATATATAGGAAATGAACAGGTCTTGCCACCTATATAGTTCTTTGTGAGGTTTTCTTTTTGAAAAAGCTGATACATTTTTGATAATTCTAATGTTTTTTACAAAGGACTTGAATCATAATTACTTCCTTCGACGATCTATAAATAGTCAGTTCTTTTGTTAGTTCCTTGTTTACTTCTAGTACCATCAAAAATGTGATTTCATTATTATTCTAATATGTTTGAAATTTTTCTTTAGCATTAGATTATAGCCAAATCTTCAATTTGGATTATTTTTGTTGTAATTTGAAGGATCTTTTAACTCAGCAGCCCAGCTCTTCTTAATGCAGGGCAAAAGTTGGAGGGTTGAGAAGTCCTGAGTTCCACTGGCAGACTTACGAATGATCAGTATGAAACTCTTGCATGCCTTTCAGAAGACCTGAGATATCATTTGTAGAAATATGTCAGCTGACTAATATGCAAAAGGAATAAATATTCTCCTGGCCAAACAATACTACATCTAACATAACACCAGGGCTGTCTTTAAAACCTTTCCACACCACCTGCAAAAAATAGAGTAAAAGAAAATAAAACAGAAACAAAAAAACTTAAATAGACTAATACCTTAGTCAGTGAAGTTATGCATTTAACAGGCCACTGTTGTGGAAATGTCTGCACTGTCGTCTTCACACGGTAGATCATACTACCAGGATTATTCTGCAATGGGCTGTGCACAACCTAATCTGCAATGTAACGTTAAGCAAAGTTAGTGTTTTGCATTCAGGGTGACCCTGGAATGAGTCAAGCAAGACTTACACGAAACAGGGTGAATATCAACTTGATGGAGAAGCAATTGACATCAAATCAAGACGGTCTGCTAAATGAAGGATGTTACGCACATTTTTGTTGTTCAGGGTAAGGTCAGAAGTTGCTTTTTGGAACACAGGGGTTCTGGAAAGCTTATGGAAATAGCTTGGTTTTTCACGTTTCAGATGGTCTACTATGTATCAGACTGCAGAGCTGAGTTCAAACCAATTGTCCCAGGAGAGATTTCGTTTCAGTGAGAAATCAGATGTTCCTATCTCTTAACTTATTTGACAACTGAAGATGCCCAACTGCTCAGTTCTTCTCCAGTACTTGGCTTTTTACTTTGGATACAACAAATAATTCCTAGCAAGGGAAATTATTGCACTCCTGACTCCTCTTCCTTCCAGTATGACTTCTGTCACGGGATAGCAGTAAGACAGCAGTAAGCAGGTGTCCCTTTTGTTCAATGGTCTCCTCCACAGTGAAAAACAAGTTGCTCATTTTTACTAGTGTTACAGTGAGTTTACCTAACTCAGGTACTTCCATGAGTGGTAGAGTTACCTCACAAATCAGTGCGGCAAACCATCAGGACTGTCTGTAGGGTAACTTGCAAGACAGCTTTTCTTCTTGCAGTGGCTGAAGGGTCGCCATCTGTTTATAAACCTCTTATGCTGCTCAGCACTTTTGCATATGGTGAGCGTGCTTCCCCAGCTTTGTCACGTCACCTCACAGCCCCTTGTTAACATATGGTCTTCTAAATGTAGATATTCATCTGTTTGACTTCCTTTAAAGCTACTAGTAAAAATTAAAAAAAATAAAAACACTAAATACGAAACAGACATATAAGTGCACCTTGAGATGGATGTATTACAGAGACAGACCATCATCAGGCTCCCCAAGATCGTGTTCTAGGGTTGTTTTGTTATCACCTGGTCATGTGGCGTGCATCTGTGCTCTGATGGCTCTGCAACTAGCTTCAACACAAGAGCTCACCAGGTCCAGAAATAGCTTGGGTTTTTTAACATCTCTTGTGTGTTTTTATTTTACTTTATTTTTTTCTGTGCCTTGAGTTTTATGACTCTCAGGGCTTCTGTATGCTCTTATTGCACCTGGAGTAAGGAACAAGCTTAATTTTTACCCGAATTGTATACATTTTAAATAAAAAAGGAAGGGAGGGAAATGCACTAGCAAAGCAGAAAAAGCAAGAAAAGAGAAAAATGTCAGAATGACCATCAGGCTGACATCCACAGAGAGCGAGCTGGTGTGCCAGAAATGGTAATTAAGCAGCATTAACTGCTAGAGTTCAAAACGCCAACACAGAACACATCTACTCCTTCAGCTGCAGAACACCTCCACGTGAGTGTCCTCCATTCTGGGCTGCAGAATCTCCAGAAAAATGAACACTAGCCTCTGCAAACCTGCTACCCCTGGGCCAGTGTGTTCTCAGCACCTGTTTGCCTACTCTGTATCCTGTATGCTAGGCAAGTGGCACCTGACCATTGTATTTGGGGGAGACCGGACCTGGCAGGCAGGCTCAGAGCACCTCTAAAGCTCACCAGTAGCACAGAGAACAAGGCACACTTCTCTTCCTTAACAAGATGTAGCTGTGGCAGTAGCTGCTGGCCCAGCCTTTGGAGTATGTGCTTTGGGAATAGATGCGCTGTGGCTGAGCTGGCTCTCCTTGAGGGATCTGGAGGGTTACAGGATCCCTGTGCTGGACTTCTTCCCTTGGGGAGTCTGGCTGCCCTGTGGAGAGGAAGGCAGGAGGCTGGAGATGGGAGAGAGCAAGCCAGAGGGAACATGACAGCAACCAAAGGGACGAGGATCCTGTGGTCACACCCCACAGTGCTGCCTGGCTTAGATCCCAGGACTAAACTGCTTAGAAAGCAGGACCAGCTGAGGCAATGCTTTGTATTGGCTTCATGTGGTTTGAATCCACTTGAGTCTAGACTGAGATCAATTTTTTTTCCCCTTGGGACAGCTGAAATACTACATTCGCCATCATCCTCACCATGAGTCTGGGAGAATCCATCAAAACTTCTAGATTTCCATGAGGTTTTTGAATTAGTGAAGCTGAGAGTTTTTACCATCTGATAACTCTTTGGTAACGTGACGGGACTGGAGTTCTCCACCAGTTCTTAGTGGAGAGATCTCTGCATCACAGTGGATGCTATCTGGTATCATTTTAACTATGATAGTTACTTATCCAAAATACAGTAGCACAGATTCCAGACTTTATCATGTGGTTTGCATGTGGTCACATAGCTCTCCTAATGCTTAGTCTGATGACTATTCAATATCCAAAGGATTAAGACAGTTTTTAAACTAGTTTCTAATAGTTTAAACTAGTTTCTAATACCTTGTTTTCTAATAGTTAATTTTAAAACTACTTTTACTGTAACAAAAAATCTATATTTTGCTCCCTGTACTTAACAATCTAACAGGGATATGCAGAAAACTCTGCTTGCAAGGTACAATTTGCACTGTGTTTATGAGCTCTTGTACTGTAGCAACACCAAGTGTGAGCCAGCTTCCTCTAGTGCGAGTCATTGTGCACTAAATTAAGCCTCAGTTCAAGGTACCTTTACAGCAGCAGTGAGGAGCCAAATACAGCACTTCATAAAGAGCTAGGACTTATTGAGGAGGGGAAGCTTATTCATACAGAAATTAGGATGTGGGAGTGCTAATTTCTCTTTGATTAAAACAGAGGTATGTGTGATTTTTAAAAGAGAACAGGAGCATTGACCTCGGAAAACTAGATCATACGATTTGCCTCCACTCACAACAAATCCAGGGGAGTCAGCTCTACAGGCTGACCACTGTGTGCCCTATCAGGCAGGCAGCCGCCCTACTCAGAATTCAGGATGGCTTATCCGGAAAAGGGTGTGGGTAGATGATTCCCTGATTTCCTACGTGATTTACCCCTCACACCTGTAACAGCAGCTGAAGGGGTTTCAGTTTGTTTCATGTTTGATGGAAAGATTCAGTAAAGAAACATCTTTGATCTTCCTTGAGGCAAGTTATCTAAGCTAACACCAACTGCCAAGGCAATGCTGCATGCTGATGTACAAGGAGTGTTTCTATACCTACTGTATCAGTCTTACATAAACATCTAATACCCTCATGTTTGCAATGTTTTCTTTCCAGTTCATCTTCTTATTGTGTTTTCAATGCATTTTCCTTCTCTGTGTTGTCATTGCGATTCTTCAAACAGTAAACCAGTCTATATTTAAATACATATATAATTTTTCTTAAAAGCCATAGTATTTTTAAATAAATATTTTTTCCAGAAATTAGATATTAAGACTTTAAATTAAGGAAACACCTCATTAGATTCAGATACTTTTCAATGATAGTACAGGGTAGACAGAGAGGATGAGTACTTTCCTCTTTCATTCCCTTCCATAAATTTTACCTCACATTTTGGGATGTGGTTCCAAAAATATTACATGCACTCTATTTAAACTT
>NW_009617890.1:16124-62334 GCF_000690535.1 Cariama cristata
AGGTACAAAGTACCTCTCAGGATCCAGATGTAAGTTGACAAATAATTTACAGTCAAGTTCAGAAACATCTGATACATAAAGCTCCCATTAGCAACCTCTGGGAATTCTGTAAAAGAGAAAGACCTCATTTATGGATTTGTTTTCAGGTTGCTATCCCAATTTAGTAAGACACAGAAGGATAAAGTTGAGGTGTATATAAGCTAAGGGATGTTTCTACAGGCATTCAAGAAGAACATAGTTTTAAAGACACTCCAAAACCAGCAGTTTAAAGGACTCCAAAAAATGGAAGAAAACCAATGAAGTCCAACTTTTTTTTTTCCCCTAAAATATATTCTTTCCTTGTGACATGTTTTTTCCCTATAACGTGTTCTCTTTCCAGAGAAAGAATAAAACTTTCTTCTTTAATCCTAGTTCAGGATAACTTTGATAGAGTTGAATCCCTTCCCCAACTGCCTTTAACTTGTTTTCTTTTTAGTGGTAAAGGGGGAGAGAGAGAGGGAGAGTGTGCCTGTAGATGTGTTAAAGAGGGGGAGAGAGAGGAGAGGCTCCCATCAGAAATGCCTGTAATCAGTGGTAGGTCAGAGAGGCTATGCTGAATTGCTGCTCTGGATTAGGTTTAGGTCGAGGATCAGGTTCAAGGCTAAATTGAGGTTAAGAGTCTTGGTTTACTGTGCTGAAATTTTGAGAAACCCTTGTGAAATTATAGCCCCCAATGATAGCAATTGAATGATATCCCAGGGAGTAGGTTAAAGTCTTGCTCTAAGTCCAGTAAGAAGACTGACTTGTGCATTTAAGATCTGGAGTGTGAACACACTTCAGAGAGATTATTACTATGGGGGTTTAGCTGACAGCTCTGATGTTCAAATTATGTGAAGTTTATAATTATAGTCAGAATTTACCTGCATGGGAGGGGTAGGAGAAGAGAAATTCACTATTTGTTGTACTAGCTTGTTGCTTCCCACACCAAACTGAGGGGTGAGGGGAGGCTGGTGTGTTTTTTGGATTATTATTTGTGGTTGCAAGATGGATTATTATGTTTAGATTAAGAATGGAAGGGGATACAGTGAGTTACAAATGTGGCAGTCCAGGGAGGAAGCAATTTTAAAGAGTCAGGAGATCCAAACCTGCCTCACCAAAGAAATATTTGCTTTCTTTTTAAAATGTAACTAAACCGTTCCCCTTCGGGCAATTCAGTTAGTTAGTAAGCCAAAATCTGACTTCATTATTTACTGGCTGACCCTCAGAAGAGACGACTGGTTCTCTTCTTCAGCCATTCCAGGAGAGGCAATAGATGAGATGGCAATGCTGCGCATGAACTGGGGGGAGGCATTGCTGGAACAGTTTTCAAAAGGAAGCCCACCATCTATTTTTTCTTTAACATGCTTCTGTCTCCTTTACAAAATACAGAAAAGACTTTAGTAGCATTACAGAGTTTCGGCATCCTTTGCAATAATACAACCCTCATGGGTTGTTTTTGCGATGAGGACTGCTTGTGACACCTGTAGTTCCCTCCCAGAACTATTTTTCTGCCCTATGCTTTACCTCCCTTTTAGATCCTACCCATTGTGCAGTGAATATTTGTTGTGACTGAGATACCTGGTCACAGAAATTACTGCAGTAAGATGAACGTTCAGCTGAGCTTAAGATTTGAAGTGTGTCATATGTGCTGTCATTATAAATACTTTGACATGAAAACATTAGTCATGATTCTAAATCTTGGAAGAAATCTGTCACCCCATGTGGAAAGAAGCAGCTTTATGATCTTATTCTGAGGAAGTTACAAGACTGGGTGACACTTGTAGACCAAGGGCATGATGCCACTGCTATGGTGAACCTCCAGTGAAGAGCAGTTGCTATGTGCTCTCTCAGAACTGAAATCAGAGTCAGCTGCATCATGACTGGGGGGATGAACCCATAACATGACTGTTCCCCAAGAGGGTGAGAGACCCAAGGTCATTCTCCAACCTCTACAACTAAGTAGAGAGATAAAAGGTAAAAATTGTATAACACAGGATCTAGGATGACCCCTTTTCCCCCACAGCCCATGTGCTCAACCTCTTGGAGGAACCAAAGGCTTGGGCAGCCCTCTGTCTCCTCTTCTTTGGTGCTGAGGTAGGAATTGCACTGTGTGCTGATGCACTGCCATGGCTAGAAAACAGGATTACAGTTTTTCCCATCACAACTGCATGTGGCTGTAATTCTAATAAAAACTAATAAAAACCTTACTGGAACACAAATCTAAATCTTAGTCCCACTCGTCTACTCTGATACACAATTTTTAAAAAGTACAAAGTCGTTTTCCTGAAAGACGGCAAGGCAAAAAATATTAATTAAATAATGATATAAGGACTAAAGGATGGAAGCAATTTTCATGAATGTGTGAGGAGATCCGTATTAAATATTTATTCAGCACCAATAGGTAGTAAATATCTGTTCTTGTAAGCTGTTTTATTGAACTAAAGTTATTGTAAAAATTAAATGTTCTTATGGTTTGATTATTTCCACACACTTTTTGTTGGAAACTTATACTAGAATAGGGGTTTGGCATGAAATAACAAAACTTTATCACTCCTATTTATTATAACTACAACACACATGTATCCAGAGTGTTTTCATAACTTCAGACCTTTGCCTGTTGACATACAATTTACATTACAGAGCATCTACGCGCTAGAAACTCATTTGGTTGGATGTGTGAAATGCTTTTGTAAAGTTTGTGTTCTCAAACAGCATGGATTTTATGTGAAATGTTTCCCACAGCCATCTCAGTCATAACTGCACAAATTTGACTTTTGCCATGAGTACTTTTTCCTACAAAAAGTAATAATGATTTCTACAACACTGGGATGTTTGCACTGAGCTCCAACATGCAGCTATTTTTTTATTTTCCCTCCCCAATTCACACACAAGTTGTGATACTACAGACTACAGAATTGCTGCAGCTTGCTACTTTCCTTGTGAAATTCTGTATACACGGTGGTCAGATCTGTCATCAGGTAGCAACGAAAAACTTCATTATGAGAAACAGAGTTCCCATCAGTTGTGCAAGTGACTTACCTACAAAAACTGCCCTTTTATTTTTGAAGTCTGTCTTATCCTATTGAACTTCTAGTTCTGAGTTTAATGGTAAAAATCAGTAAATTCCCCTCCCTAATAAAAGTACAGACCTCTTGTGTTTTAGCAGTTTTCAGTATTATATCCCCTCAAATTTCTATGTATATCATTGTATTGTCACTTTTTAAAAAAAGTTTTACTTCTTGCTATTTATATAGAATGTGCTTGACTCTCTGGTTCTTTTTGTGAGTATCAGGAGACTTCTCTTACACCTGAATGGAGCAACTTTCCTACCACTTTCCTTCCACTAACACAGTGGAATCATTTCTGATTACTTCAGTGGGAGCTGCACTGGACTTTAAACAGCATCTGTTCCAATAAAAGTCTGGGTCTCCTTACCAGGAAAACAAACAAAACAAAATGAAACAAAACAAACAAAAAACCCCTACTGCCTTAAATTAAAAAAAAAAAAAATAAAAGAAATGTATGCCTGTAAGCCACAAAGTCAAACCCCAACTGAGACCTTTCCTTGCATTTTTCTGTGAAATATGCAGTTATCACTCATTGTCTCCACAATCATTTTCCATATATTTTAATTTTAATTATACTTATTTCTCTTTATGTCCCAGAATAATATTCTTACTATGTTTTTAAACTATAAAGTAGCAAACCATTGTATGTCACTTGAAACACAGCTCTAAGAGTTCTGGTCTAATTTTGGACAAAATCTAGACTCTGGACGTAAGCACCCCTAGCTTTTATCCACACTTGGAGATACAATTTCCCTTTATAGGTTTTGTATTGTTACTGGACTGTCACTCTCTGGAAACACATACTTCGGTGTCTCCATGTTTTGCTAGCTGACTGCTAACAGTCCTGGACAAGTAAGTGCTCTTGGCCCATGTCATACTTTACTCTCCTGATGGCCTCAAGTTTAATATGAATATTTTCCAGTAGTTGTAAGCAATGTCATGAAGTCAGCCAACAAGTAAATCTACACTGTTGTAGCGTAAACATTAATGCACAGATTATTACTCCACTAGGAAGAACAACTCATAACTCAGGCCTTTCATAGTGTTCCTGTTGTCCAGTGCCAAACATACTTAAAGCAGCACTGAAGATCATTTGTCCTTGATGGCAACAAAACCCTACACTGATAATAAACTAATTGCTGGTATCCACAGTTCACTATTGCTGTAGTAGGCAGAGGAAAGTACTGGATCTCTCTCTGGGTCTCTTTTTCATATTCATCAGTTCTTGTGCCTCTGTTAGCTTCATGAATAACAATAGCACAAGCCTGTGTCGTGGGAGAAATGTTACACCAGGCCTTTAACTCTCTCTTGATGCCATCATTTTTTGAGAGAAGACATTGGGTCATATAAGCTCAAACAACTGCTGAAAGCATCTCTAAGTGTGGACTACAGGACATGACCCAGAATCAATTGGCTTCTTAAGAAATTGTAAGGGCTTTGACATTTCCAACGGCTGCAGCAAAGCAGTAACCAACCATGCCTTGCTCCAGTCAAGGAGGCTGACTCCTCCCCCACTCCTTAAGGATGACTTATTGGACTTAGAGGAAAGGAATGTTTTCAAAGTGATGCCTTTAAACATGTTAGTAGCTCTAATAACCAGCCAGAGCAGAGTCAGTTCTGGGCTCAGACTGGGGCGCTCAGGGCTTCACCCAGCTGGGGCTTGAAACGTCCAAGGCTGGAGACAAACCAAACTCCCTGGGCTCTGACTTTACCACTGGACTGTCCTCATGGGGAAAAGGCTTCTCCGTATCTCCAGTCCAAGCCTCTCATGTTTCAGCTTATGGTGCTGCCTCTCACCCTCCCTCTCACACCACTGTGAAGAGTGCAATTGCATCCTCTCCATCCCCTCCCATTAGCGCCCGTGATGTTCTTGGGTAGTGCCCGTGATGTTCTTGGGTATCCCTGAAGCCATCTCTCCTTCCAGTTGAACTAGCCCTTGTCCCACAGCCTCTACTCAAGGGCAAGGGCTCCAGCTCAGGACTGTCTTGCTGGCTGTTTGCTGAACTTGGCCATGTTTATTGATATCCTTCCTCTGCTGGAGGCCCAAAACCAGATGCAATACCCAGATGAGGTCTGACACACGCTCAGTAGAAGGGACTGTCCCTGCCCTTCCCTGGCTTTTGGGGCCATGTCCTGCTCACACCACCCCAAGTGCAGCCAGCCTTCTTTGCTGTCCAGGGGCACAGCTGGCCCCAGCTAAGTTCGCTGCCTGCCAACACCCAAGACCACCCCCCAGAGGGACTCTCTGGTCCCATCAGCCCCAGCCTGCATCCCTGCAGGACTCTACCTTCCAAGGGTACGGCTTTGGCCTCTGCCCATGCTGGATTTCATGGGGTCCTATCAGGCCCTTCCTCCTAGCTGTCTTCCTCCCACACACACCCAGTTTGGTATCCTCTGCAAACCTGACATGCATGCCATTCATCTTATCTTTAGCATCACTGGTAACAATGTTGAACAGACTCATCCCAGAATAGACCCTGTGGTACCCCACTTGTTACCCGCCTCCAGGTAGAGCAGAACCCATTAACCACAACCCTCAGAGACTATCCAGCCAGTTTTTAACCATCTGGTTGTCCTCCCATTCAGGTTGTAATATCCCAGTTTGGACACAAGAACATTACGGAAGACGGTGTTGTAAGCATTATTAAAGTAAGCAAGGTAAATGATATCCATTGCCCTTTTTTTGTCCATAAGTCTAGCTAATTTATCCTAGAAGGGAATCTGGTTGATTAGGCATGATTGTTCTCTTAATAAACCTATGCTGATTTCTCAATCACCTCCTTTTTTAGATGACTGTCATTTTTTTGTTTGCATGCTTGTAATGAATTTGGGTCTGAATCGCAGGCAAGGCTTATATAATAATTTTGTTTGTAAACCTTCACAGCCCTGGAAGAACCTTCCAATTGCTCAATAATAGAGCCTTCAGAAGTTCAAAAATTCTTCCATGCAGGAACCATATATTTGTATGGATCTTTACTACATGCAGTGAAATTTAACCTCTGTTTTGATTGAAGATCTGGTATTGGTGTAACAGAGACAGTGGGGATAATACAAGTTTTGTTGAATTTCCAGTGTGCATGGGATTCAAGTCAAGCCGGCCTGAAGGAAAAACCAAAGAAATCCCCCAAAATAAATCGTTCAATAAAAACGTTTGTTCACAGCATTTATTTCTACCACATGAGATAAGAAAACAATTTGAGTTAATTTCATGCTCTGCAACAGAACATTGATTCATACTAAATTAAGGTAGAATGCCCGTGTTACCTTACAGTCACAGCAGAGTCACCCTCTGAGTGCACAGACTAAGCAACAGGACTTCTACAAACAGAGGAAAAAATAAGTGTTAGGGCAAATGTTTATGGTGTGAATTTGTCAAGAGTCACACTAACTTGTATGACTTTTAGCTTTACATGATGTTTGTTTTGCTGTATCCAAAAGAACCTCAGCACTTGTTGGCTCTGCTATGTCATACAATACATGCTGTTTTCTGTATGCCAGCAGTGTATAAATTTCTAATCAGACTGTATCTTATAACATGTCTTTCTGATTGCTCTATTCATCAGCTTGTTTTAAATCTCTTTCAAATCTTGTTTGTATGACTGCAGTCATAACCCAAATCATTCCAGCACCAGCAAGCAGGATAACGTGGATTTACATTAATCTGAGATACTCAGCACAGCATAAGCTGGAGATTTAGATTCACTTTGGTTCCTAAACATTCAGGACCCAGTTGGAGTTACAGCTTACATCCAGAACACTGCAAAGCAGTATTTTACCTATATTTTAATAGCAAACATAATACTTTCATATTTCTTTAAATCCTTTTCATTAAGTGAAATGTTTCATGCCAAGCTTCCTCCAGGCTCACATTTCAGGCATCCCATTTCAAGCTTCTGTACAGAAAGGCACTCGGTGGCTAACAAACAAAATACCTTAATGCACTTCTTCTGTAGCTGCACTCCAGGAACTGGCCTTGCATTGCTGCACAATAATATTTTGTATGTGAATGAGGTTTCAATCTACTGGTGCCAAGAAACAACTTGTTTCCAGTGTGGGGAACATCATCAAGTTACAAGCATTGAATGGGCTAACGGGCAACCTGCAGCAACGCTAAGCTGTGCTCAAACAAAGGAGGGCTGTGTCTAGGTGGAAATCATCATAAACCTGGGTAGAAAGAAAAGTTTAAACCAACCTTTCCCCGTGCCATCATCACATCTCCCTCTCTCTCCCTCTCTCTCCTCTCTCTCACAGACACACACACACACACACACACTCAGACTCAGACCCCTCAGCTCCCCTCCCTTATGTCCTGAGCACAGCCACTAGTAATGGCAGAAGCATATGAGGAAGCCAGTTGACTTCTTGACCCCCAAGTCATTTTGTAGATGTCACAAGGATGCCAAATGTGAAGCAGAAGGCTGTCAAAGATGAGCTGGGGCTAAAAGCAAGACTATGAGCTGTAATACAAAGCAGAAGGAGCCTCTGGGGAACAATCTGTCTTCCTATGAAGTCTTGTGAACTGCTTTTTAGTATCAGGTGCATCATCTTGAGAAACCATCGTACATTCCAAGTAAAATTAGTTTAATGTTCCCACATAAAAAGGACCACAGCCAGGTGGAGGATCAGGATAGGAGCGCACAGTGTGGAACTAAAAAGTTTTGCATGCTGCTGGAAAAAATTTATGTGGAAATTTATTACAGATATATTTCATATGTAAATCACAGCCACTTACTAAAGTGGGTATGAAAGTGGGTGATTTTATGAGTGCTAAATACCTCTACATGTTAACCTTTTGGATAGGAATGTTCATTCCCATAAGGGAATTTTTACAGGTAGTGCGAAGCAGGTACTTAGACTCTCACGTTCCCCATGCTCCCAGGGTTAGGACAGGTTTTGGGGTTTTCTTCTTCCTCGTGATGTTAGCTGGAGAAGGATAATGTCCCAGCTCAGTTAACCTTTCTGTGAATGTCATGTGCACTACTGTACTAAGAGTATTATAAAGAGAGGAAACAGTCAGCAAGAAGCTATTAAATTTAGGATAACTGATTTCTAAATCACTAATCCTGGCCAAAAAAACATTTACATTTCACAGTAATCAAGCCATTTTTTTAAGATGGTTACAACCCTGCATTCATTTAAATATCTGCTGCGTTAGTTGCACATTTTCTATTCCATCTTTTGTTGTTCTGCTACCATCTATAGAATTACGGTTGGATGCTAATACATTACCAAATCATCTGACCTTGTTCTGAGTAACCCTGAGAGAAAAAGTGGGAGAATTGCATGGTATAACCTTATGTTAAAAAATGTATGTAATAATAATGGATTGAATTTTGCCTAACAATTGCATTTACAGCTTCTAGACATAATAAGCCATGTCACGATGAGGCTTTTCTGCTCATTTGCTCATGATGAGTGGTTACCACATGTTGCTCACCCATTGCACCATGTCCAAGCTCACAAGTGCTGTAAGTGTCAAAGTTATGTTACAAGCCATGTGTTTCAGTTCTGTTACAGTGGAAATGCTGTTAGAGCCTTGATAAGTGTGGTATGTCACGGGTTACAGTGCTAGAGAGCATTTAGGAGGCATGTCCAGTCGGTCGAATCAATGTGAAAAGAGCAACATGGATTAAACATAACTTCTTCTCTGCCAGTTTAAGTAAATGCTCAGGGTCTTCTGGTTAACCTGTTTAACTGAAGGATAATGCTTCCAGGTCAAGTTATTCTGCAGACAACCTTCTTCCTTGTTCCTGTCTAATGTTAACATACAAGGCTATTATAAATGATTCCATTATTATTCCTGTGTGAAAGAGAGGGATTTATTTACTTGGCATTTATCGATGCAGCAGGATAAAGAATAGCCTAGCTAGGAGCAGCAGGAGGTTCCAGGACGTATTTACTCAATTCAGTTTTTTGAAACCATAATCTATGACATCTCATGGTTCAAATCATTGGCAATACCTGATGAAAGCTTAATCCAGAATTTGTAAGACTATAGTGTGTGTCATGGGCAGAAATGGAAGGTAGGTATGAGCATGTAGAATACAGATCTACTTCTTTTATGCTTCATCATTGTAATATAGAACAAGTCCACCAAAAGTATTCAGCCCATTCAGTAACAGGACAACACTTGCATGCGTAAGTATGTCATCATTAAATATTATGTTAGGAAAGTTCTTTTAAATAAGACATGTATTTCTATAGCCTTGCCTGTGAGAGATTCCAGCCAAGCCTACTGTGGAGTATTTATTTCACTGTAATTATTCCAGTATAATTGGGGTCTTCTGGAATATTTCCCCAGTGTGGATAACCTGTACGTTATTCCAGGGTAATTACTCCTCTTTCTAAGCAGAGTAATTATTCTGTAATTAACTCATTCTGGAGAAGATAGGGAGGGCAGAATGGTGGAGTGGGTAAACTCCTCACTACATGTCCAGAAGCAAGGTCTTGAGCCTTGCTCTTGTCCTACACCAAAGCGTAATCGCAACTGACTCATGTGTAAAGGACTGCTGGGTTATTTGGCTTAGGAAATCAAATATTTGAATGTGGCCACATCGCTCCCCTGTGTGACTTTTGTTCCAGAAATTGACATGCCTTAACTACACTAGTCTGCTGGGCCATGTAAGTTCAGACAGACAGAAAAATCGCTCTGTTTTGGATCTTACTGTCCACAAAAGGAGTTATTTGGAGTAGATGCAGTCCAACAGTTATTTAGTAGTAGTAACTGTTCTGATCTGTGAAGACAAACCCAGAAGGCACACAAAATTTAGGCTTATTCACTGTCAGGGCAACTTGCTAATAGTTTGACTCCATGCTGTGTCCTTGGAAGCACTAAGAACAAAATTCTCATCACTGTGATCAAACTTTCGTTTTCTTAATATCCCCTGTGCAAGTTGCAGCTGACATAGGAAAAGGAAGTTCCTTCATGAGCCTAAGCAGAATTAGCAGGCAGTTCATTTGCTGAAGATGGTAGTCCCCATAAACCTTCCAGGGATTAGCCAAAATCCAGGGTGAATAGTGGCTCCTCTTTAATTTCCTTTTCTCTTCTTCTTTGATTATCCAATGAGAAAGGGGGGGTTGCTTCTGAATAAAGACATTATGAGCACAGTTTTGCATTCACCTGCACAATACGATGGGTGAACAACTGGTTGATGGGTTCGGCTCAAAGAGTCATAGTAAATACGGTAACATCTGGCTGGTGGCCACTCAGTAGTGGGGTTCCCCAGGGATCCACTTTAGGACCAATTCTCATCAATGTTTTTACCAACACAGGAATTCAGTTCACATGAAGTAAGTTTGCCAATGATACAAAGACCTGCAGAGAGATCTTGATAGGTTAAAGCACTGGGCAATCATCAACCGAATTAAATTTAGCAAGAACAAATGCCAGATTATGCACCTGGGACAGTGTAATCCTGGATGTATGTATAGACTGGGGGACAAGAGGCTGGAGTGCCTCCTGTAGAAAGGGATCTGGGGGTTTTGGGTGATTGTAAGCTCAATATGAGTCAATAATGTGCCCCGGCAACTGAAACAGCCAACTGTATCCTGAGGTGCATTAAGCACAGCATAGCTAGCTGTTTGAAAGTGTTTGTCCCAGCGTTGATGTGGCATCACCTCAAGTAGTGTGTGCAGTTTTAGGCACCACAATATAAGAAGGATATAAAAATACCAGAATGTGTCCAAAGGAGAGTAAAAAAGTAGATGAAATGAGTAGAGAGAATGACTTATGAGGAGCAGCTGAGGATATTTGGTTTGTTCAGTTTAGAAAAGAGGAAGCTGAGGGGTGACCTGATTGCTGTCTACAATGCCCTCATGAAGGGGAGAAGAGAATGAGGTATTCACCTCTTCTTTCCAGTGTCCAGTGACAGGACACGAAGGAATGGCTTAAAGCTTCATCAGGGGAAGTGCAGATCAGATATTAGAAAAGATTTCTTCACTGAGAGTGTGGTCAAGCACTGGAGCAAGCTCCCCAGGGAAGTGGAGTGCTTCCAGGTGGAAGTTAGAGATCACAGGAGATGTGTATATATGTGTATGTACGTGTATATATACATATATGTGTATACGTGTGTGTGTGTGTGTATATAATTTGTCCTCTGAGTAATGCAGGTTCTAGCTTGTCATAGTTATACATGACTGTAACTTCTGACTGCATAATGACTTTCACATTTGCCTGCATTGCAGGTGCACTGGCAGAGCTGCTTTCAAAAGGAACTTTTTAATAGCTCCAATACAAATACTTTTGAATAAAAGCAAAATCCAGGTTTTGTCTCTGGGCTACCTACATCTGTAAACACCTAAATCTGTTCACTAATCTGAATAAATGTTGCCTACTTCAAGAGTAACTTCTTAAGATAACTAATTGCCATTTGCAGTTTAAGTTCACTTTCTGAAGCACAAGAATTTCTAAATCCTAGTCAAAGTGCTGTAAAAGGGATACATGCAGCAGGCTTCTTTATCCGTAGTGTTAATACATATATATATATATATTACACAGAAAGCCTGAGCAAGAAGATTGCTAATGTAGATGGAGCTGCTTTAGAGAGAGCACTGGTAGCCTGGGCTTTAAGCAATACCATTTTATCTTCCTCTTGTTCAGGAAAACAGTGAGCCCCCATGGGCTTTCCTCAGCTCTGGTCAAACCATCACACAAGGGTTGAGGAGAGCTGAGAGGCTGGAGCCTGAGCTTAAAGCCCCAGGCCCAAGCAGCTGTATACTGCAAATTACTGCAACTGTGTGGATGCACCTTACATACCAGCATCACCCTGTGCATCAGTAATTAAAACCCCTGTAATCTTGCCATACAGGGTGCAAAACTCAGCATATGCCTGATGCTGGAAGGTACTGTCTGCTTTTGCCTTTTGTGCATGCTGCTGGTGAACTTGGCCCTGCTGGCTCACGCATGCTAGGGATTTTTGCTCAGTAGCTGGCAGAGTGGCTGTTTTTCTTCTTAGGGTTCAAACAGCAAAAGCAGGAAGTACAGGGGATAAATAAGGGTGGCAGTAATAGGGAGGAAGTCTTCTAAAGGGGGATTTGGGCCAGCTGCACCTGTGACGTGTGTTACGACTCTAGCAGGAGCGTTGCTGTAGCTGTTGTTGCAAGGCAAGATGTGCCAGGGGGGTAATGTCCCCTATGACACCAGCTAATCTGGCTGGGAGACCCAGGTAGCCAGAATTTCAGGTCTTCAAAGTAAAGAGTGAGAGAGACTTTGGGGATCTGGAAACTCCTCTCTGTGCTCTCATCCTAATGACTGCTAAAACCGAAATAAGGATAGAATGTCTAAACAAAGGCCATGGGCTAAAAAATGCCAGTGATTTATCCCTTGATGCAAAAGCAATGAAGTTACTGTAATTTTCAAGAAAAATGCATTAAATATTCTGTATACCTCAGGAACATGTTTAGATTTAGTTGCATAAACTGTGCTGTAATACAGTATTCTACTACTGGAATTTACAGCAGACTATTGCAATAATAGGCATTCTTTCCCATATTTACTGTTTTTCACTTAGTCACCAACTTATGAATTGTATCTCATCAGAAGGGCTGCCAAAATATACTATCAATGAGGTTGATAAAAGTCTGATGGCTTTTAAATAGATTTGCATGCTTACAGAAATCAGCTGAGAGCTTTAAGCTAGTAGCATCTCCAAAAGTAACCTTGTCTGTGTGGTTTCTTAAATAGTGAGATAAAACACTTAGCAGCATCTCTAGATCTCATTTCCAGTTTTGGAAACCCAGTTTTGTTCACTCCTCTCCCTGCATCCACATGAGAAGTGACCCCCTGGCCTATTGGATCCCCAATACAGAGGCGTGTTTTTAAGCATGCAATTACTGAATTTGGTGCAAATACATGGATGAATACAAGAAAACATTGAAAACACCAGCTTTCAAGGTAGACCATGTGCATTCAAATACAACTTTCCTTACACATTATAGAACTGAAACATCACCAAGAATTTTAAATGAAAATTGATAGTCTCCACTACCTTCAAATTGGTTTTAACTCTTCTGTTTCATTATTTTTACCCTTCTTTGTTCTTTTGCTATGTGAAAATATGAAAGTGTATAGAAGCCTGATGAGTCAATCTTCAATCATTTACAATGTTATTATGACATTTTGACTTGAGAATTCAAAAAGCAGTAATTATTGGAAAAGTCAACAGCTTTCCATTAAATGTAAGGGTTTTTAATGTTAGCTTTAAAGTTAAGAAGTTAAAAAGTTGGACCATTCAGGTTTGCAGCATTTCTGAAAGCAAAATTACTTAGAAATAGTATCATTTTAAGGATCCTAGCACTAGCCGTGCATTTGTAAAGTCCTGATCCATCTTTTTTCAGATTGACATACAAGTCTCCAGGGGGAATACATTTAAGTTGTGCTTGAAGAGGTATAATTTTCTTTCTCAGAACCAGTTTAAAAAAAAAACAAAATCAAAAAAGACTTTTTAACTTTAAGTTTGTACCCCAACCCCATTGGCTTGAACAGAATTTAAGCAGATGCGTAACTATGAAAGCATGAACTGCAATACTATTGAATAGAAATATTTCTTGAAAAGAAATACTTTCTGAAATAGGGAATTTAGAAAAATACCCTGTTTAGAAGCAGAGAAAACTGGTTGAGTGCAACCATGAAGTGCCTAAATGCAATTTTATTTTTCCCCAACGGCGGAACCTAAGACAAGGTATTCATAACGTTTACTCTTCCCCGTTAAGCAAAACTTCTCACTTCCTTGATCTTCATTCAAGAATGCACTAGTACATGTAGTGCATTCTGTTAATGTGCAGGCATTTGCATGACAGAGCTTCACAAGGAATAGGAGATGCTTCTCCAGAGGCAGACTTTCCATTAATGGACAGGGCACTTTATGTTCTTACAAAACTGAAGTACTGTATAATTCTAAAAGGGGATACAATGATATTATTGGGGACTAGGAATTTTAACACTAAACAAGGTTGGAAATAAGAAACTTTGACTGTGTCAAGGTTATTAATTTTTTTTATTTACAGGAATAAGGCTGAGTTATTTTCTTCAGCTGAAAAGTATTGGGAGAGTCTTTGATCACAGTATTATGTGTCTCAGCATTAGTCTAAAAGCTTGTATAATGTAACTATAAATTTCATTACATCTCAGTACCTCTGATTGGTAGGGTCTGTACATTGGCTCATATTCTTTCAAGAACTACATATCATATAGTCAACAGTACATGTGTCAGCTACTGAGCAACCAGAACAGTTAATAAATAAGAAAAAGAGTGGACAAAACCAGGGTTGTGATTAGAGAGAGGCTGGGAGAAAAAAAATTACAGTTACCTGGCAGTAACCAAATAGTCCAATTCCCCTGGAGTCCCAGGAAGAGCAGATCCAATACATATATGTCAAGCCCAAACAGCTGGTGAAATCTGGTGGTTCCTAGTTTTTGATTGTGTCTTATAAGAAGTTTCTGGTTTCTTTGCAGAAAAAATCACTCAAATTCAAACCAAACTCTTTACCAAATTGTGGGGCAAATTACAGCAAAGAAATGTACAACTGTTATACTTAATGAAGCGCTTATAACCAAGATCCTGGATAAGAATAGCTTCAAACCTAGCAAAAGTTTAGGACCCCATATATAGACATCCAGACTCAAATTATGTTCCTGACTATCACTGCTATAGCAGACTGAAAAAAAAAAAATCCATCTCAAGACTTTCTGTCTTATTTCTGGTTCTGAATTTTGCAGGTTTGATATATCATTACTGAGATGTAGCTGCAAATGTTTGTGCCAAATCCCTGCTGCCTTCCCTCTCCCTCTTTTCTGTTTCAAATAAATCACCATAACATTTTACTTACCATACATAAAATTCCTCTATATGCAAGAAATGTATTTGGTTTTCACTTCTTTAAATCATAAATGATGGTAAAACCTCAGCTACAATTTTGCATCAATTTATTTAAAGAAAAACGATTATATTTTAGATTCCAATCATTCTCTGTTTAAACAAATAATTCATTTTCAGAAATGATCATGCCAACTGGGAAAAATTCAACAAGTATGGGTAAAAAGTCTTGTACATGTGGTTTGTTATTTACATCTTATTTTTAATTATTTAGTCAATATTTTTTAAAACAGATAGCAAATAAATCTTCCAAACCTTTACTTATTTTAGCCACTAATAATTCTTCAGTTATGAAAATTAATATTTCTTCTGAGGAAATGTAGCTGACACAAATCCAGGCTCTATTTAGTCTTTCCAAAGTCCTTCCCTATTCCTTATGGTTAGCCCTTAAGTAACCCGCTGGAAACACTGAAGGTGACTTGAGTTCAGCTGGCTGACTTAGCACTGGCACAATCTAGAAACAGGTCCGCTGCCCACTCACACAGGTGAACTCTGTGGGCAGTTCACTCTTAAGGGTGAGCAACAGACAACAAGAGGAATGGTAGGAGCTTCTCACACTGCTCCAACTAGACCTGAAAGCACATCCCTTCATCCCCTTAATGCATTCAGTTGATATTTTTTGTGATTCTTAAGCAGGTACAAAAGAATTTGCTGGATCAGGGCCTTAAAGACTCAACATGTGTTCCCTATCTGCTTTTATGTAGTCTCAATATAGTTTTCCAGTTTCTGTGCTAACCCTTTTGTAACTAAAACTGTTAATCATCCCAGGTTCCCTTGCTGTGTTTTCTAGTCCCTTAAGCTTCAGTTTAGTAACATTTTGGCTGATCAATTGGATATAAAACCCTTTATTTTCTGTTTAAACTCCCATTCCAATAAATAAGGCTTTTAGGCTTAAGTCTACATAACTCTCTTTTGAAAGATTGAGCCAGAGAGTCAAGAATCTAACAAAAAAAAAAAAAAAAGCCCCACTCAAAACACATTTTCTACTTTGTGGATGTTTTCAATGTTGTGATCTCAAAAGAACATGTTGGGATTAGAACCAAAGAGATGGGAGCAGATGTTGCAATTTCCATAAAAGCGCTTTCTTGGAAAACAAAATAACTTTTTTTTAACCTTAAATCCCCACAGACTTTACTTAACTAATAGTTTTCATTTAAAAGTCTTAGCAGTGAGACGTTAGGGCACTGCAGCTCTACTCCTACCTAATTTTGCATTCCGTACAAATTACTTTAAGCTTCCGGACATCCCTTCACATGATGCAGCCTAATCAATAAATCATGAACCAGTTTTAGTTATTCTGTATTTTAAGTCATATTTCTGTATTTTAGTATCCAGGCTGTCGCCCTGTGTTTGCATATTTGTATTGCACCTTTCCACTCTGAGGCAGATTTAAGAGTTGTTATCCTAGACTCATAGTAATTGCAAGAAAATCCAGTTCCATCTGTTTCTGCCAACATATGGAAATTAAATGAGAATATCAACAGAAAACGGCACTTGCTCAATATCAAGTGCACGCCAGCTATTGTGTTTGTTATAGAAACTTGTGGTCATGCAGGCTGAGAAAAGTCAGAAAACTGCCTGTCTGGTAAGAAAGCCGGGTGCTGATCTTGTTCATGCCAGTCTATCAGTTGTCAGTTGCTAGATTTCAGCTTAATACAGCTATTTCCGTGACTTACAGATGATGTGTTGCTTGAATGAGGTCCGGTTCACCCTGTACTGTTTAATATGAAGAAAGATTTCCACTGCATTGTAAGATAGATAAGGTTTTGCTGGAAAAATGAAGGTCAAATCTGGAGAGGGATAAAGAATATGCAGAACATAACTTCAGAGCTGGGAGAGGAATAAGATTACTGTTTTATCTACTGCTAAATAACAACTCTTAAATATTTTTCATTCCTAATCAAGTCATCACATACCCTTCAGAAGTTCCAATAGTTGCACTGTATGACCACTATCCAGTTTTGCAACAGGTTAGAAAAATGTATACTATATTTAAAACACACACAGGATTAAAGACATGAGTTGTCTCCGAAGTGCCCCAGAAGTTCAAACCTCCCTCAGTAAGGATCAATTCTAAACAAAAATTCTCCACCGAAAATGTGTCCACCTGGGGATCAGCCCATTTCAGAAGCTGCCTGCTGTGTGATCCCCATTAGACAACTTTGAAGTTGGCTGGGTTTTGCTTTGCAAAAATGTTAGAAATATTATTTTTTCTTGCACAAGCTATTCTAAAGCTTTTTAAGTCCAAGGACTTTGGAATAGGAAGAGTGTGCTCAGGAAAAATTGTGCAGCCTTGAAGGATGTGAGCAGACAATCTCAAGCAAAAAAGTGAGAATGGCTTAAGCAGTTATTCCTGTGTAAGTGACATCTATCATCTCTCTGATGAGATATGGGCTGATCATGCATGCACACACTCCCAATCTGTTTAAAACACATGTAAAATGAGTTTACCTAAATCAGCACAAGCATCCGAGGGAGTATGGGTATCTTTCAAGTACTTAATTCAGTTTATCTCGAGTCCATGTTTCTTCCACGCTTTTGCATCAGTAGTGTGAGGTTTTTTCCCAGTCTTGACATCTAGAAGACCAGATGGGGAATGCACTGTCAAGTAAAATCTACCACAACAGACTTACTTATGTGTGTCTGTTTTTCTAAGCTACTTAATGAAGTGGTTCAGGAAAAGTCATGATAATAACGTGAGAAAGATAAAAGTGCCTGTCTTATAAAAGACATCTTTTCCTTTCTCCTCCTGTAAATCTGCACATCATCTCCTATCAGACAAGCAACAGAGCCATTAAATTTGTATAGCCTGGACCTCTCTGTAAGCAGACCAGGAGTGCATGTGACTTTGAGGCAGTGCCGCAGCAGGATGACTGCTGACCGTTGCCTAATGAGGCTCTGCCAGCTCCATGTTGGTGGAGCTTCTGCACACCTCTGCATTGCAATGCCATTCATGTAGTCAGCGACCTGAAGGCAGGGTGCTCCCTAAGCTATTTCCATTTTCCTCCCCCACCTTCTTCCTTGCTCTCTTAACTGTGATAAAAAGCCTGTGGCTTTAAGAACACTTAACTGTAATACAATTTTCATGGCTCAAGTTACATGCTAAGTAAGTGTTTTATATACCCTGTTTATGAAAGACCAGACAAGCTCTTTGTAGGAAGGTAAATAATACTTAAAGCCCTGATGATAATCATCATCCATCTCTGCTCTGTGATTTAATTTAATACCGATTATCAAGTGTTTTATTTTTAACAATTCATGTGGTGTTTGGCTGCCAGAAATGTGTATTCATTGCAAAAAACTCAGGAATTAGGCAAACCTAGCATACCGGATTGCATGTCACACCATAAAGCTGCTTTTAAGATGTTACTGCCTTCTCAAAGAGGAAAAAAAAATGTTGGAAGGCTTTAAATACAGAGAAAATTCAGTATCACATTATCTGGGTTTCATCTCCTCCCAAGTTCTCACCCTATTTTCCTTCTCAAATATAGGGGTACTGAAAAGGAACAATCTTAAAGAATCTTTTTCTCCAAAATCCATTGCTTCTTTGATTATTTTAGGTTCAAGATTTTACTGTTGTACAAGCTCCAAGCCTCTTCACCATCTGCCCACAAGTGTTAGGCACTCTCCAAAGACAAAAGAGACATTCTCCTGGCCCCAGTGAGTTTACAGATGAGAAATAAAGACAAAAAAAAAATTACAAAAAATCTATGGGAGAAGAGAAGGAATGTGTTCCAGGAACGAAGTGAGGTGGTGGTAATGAATTCTCAGCCTTTCAGTTGGTCTGAGTTTTTTTTTTTCTTTTTTTCTTAACATATTTAACAAGGACAAATTACATCCTTCCCTTCCTACACTCCTCACAAAAGTCAGTCTTCCTTCTTGCCTCACATTGCACGTCCATGTCCTTGCCTGATCCTCCCAGGGCTTTCTACTGCTTCCCTGTTTCCCATATGAATTAAGCAGTTAAAAAAGGTCTTGATAGACAAGTAGAAGACATGGACCTTCATGAGAGGCTGAAATGAGTAGCTTTGCTCTTACTTCTGCTTGGTCAATTTCACGTTTCACTCCAGAGCTTCCATTAGCCTCAGTGGAGCAGCGCCAATTTGCACCAGCGCAGCACCTGTCCCACTCCGTGTGTGCAGCCACGGTGCACGCCTGCCAGCAGCACACGCAAGTGAGACCAGCAACACGCACCGCGTCTGTGACAAATAACATACGAGGCTCTGCGAGATGTACGTTTCCCAGTCACCGGTCAAACAAGATTGTTTCTACCCTGCAATATCCTTGATACAGTCAAGTATCTATAGGATTGGACACACGAGGAACTCCTCAAAAGATTTTAGATGCCTTAAGTTTCCCTTTGCAAAAGCAACCTGTGCTAAAGATTGGAAAAGTTGTAAGAGCACTGTTCTGTAAGGAGAATGAGATACTGAGAAGTAAAAACAGGAATGCTTGCTTTTTTTCATCCTGACAACTTCTGATCGGCTTCATAATATTAAACTTTTTGTTGTGTTGCCTTTTCAGATTTAGCCTGCGTGACCTAGCAGCTGTTTCACTTGGCTCGGGGCATTTATGACTTTATTTTGGACAAATCTTTAACATTTTCATTTGATTTTTCCCAACTCAGCTTTGTGCTTCAAAATTTGTTTTAAATTTTACGGTCTTTTTTTTCTTGCCTTTCTTCCAGCTGTAGGTTCTGGAACCCAGCAACTGTGGTGTTCCTTTCCTCTGCCACCAGCCTGTTTCATACGGTAAAGACAAATGAAAGGAGGGCATTTGGGAGGGAAAGAAAAGTAAGATAAGAAAAGAAGTAAGAAAGAATGAAAGACGCAGGAGAGGTCTTTTACTGAATCCACTCAGAACAAGATAAAACCTAACACTATATAAATACTGGAGTACACAGTAGACTAAAAGTATTCAATAAACATTTACTGTGAATGGAAGCATTAGGAAAGGCTTAGGCTCTGCCTGAATTCCCATGAAATTTATGAATATTTCTTTCATTTGTTCTCCATTTACAATTAGTCGCGGTCAAGCTGATCAAAGACAGAAGAGGCCTGTTGCATGTGAACCAGCATCCCTCACAATGACATTCACAAAGCAGAATGAAATATGAAATATCAGGTTTCCACGGATGTATGAACTTGTAAAAAATCTGAAAGAATAGGAGGTTTTTCACACTGAGTAATGTGAAACATTTGGTGCGGATTGTAGGCCTCTGAAGAGGAAAACTGAGAGCCAAAATCCATCAGGCAATAAAACAGAAGCAGGCAAAAGTTAAAACAACAGCCATTCAGTACAATCTATTGATTTAGATATCATGATTGTCCCTGCTATAGCCGTTGTGGATGCTAACAGGAGCTTCCACTTACATCATTATCAGGAACAATCCCCAGCACCATAGACCTGAAGGCAGGCTGGAATAACATTTGTGACAAGAATAAATTTTGACTGCACCCTTCTCTTAATAAAAAGGAAAAAAAAGTCTTGCCACAGCTTGTTCGCACTGCTCCCAAGCGTTTCCAGCCAAACAGGTGCTAAGGTTAATTGGGTAAGTAGCCTGAAGCTTCCAGTTTTCAAACGAACTTTAAGTAAATAAATAACCCCAAGTGGATCCAGGAGGATAGACTTGCACAAAGCCTCTGAGCAGCGTGTTACAGCACTTGAGGTTCCCAGTTTTATCTCTTTTGCAGACCTGCGCCTTTCGGAGAGCAGGACCCGTCGGCCGTTGTGACTAATACAGTGTGCTTTAATTGCTTCCTATGTCTTTCACAGCTGTCAGCCCCTAATGGGGTCGGGGTCGGCAGGGGAGGGGCACTCAGAAGGTTTGCATCCCTTCACCTCCCGAAGTGTTCCCAGGCTGGAGAGGGATATCACCCCGAACAGCATCTGGGAAACCTGTGGCTCTCACCAAAACGAGATGTGTGCCCGCTCCATCCTAGAAGTCACCCACCCCACCCGGGTATCACCCTTTTCAGGTGCTGGAAAAAGTACAGGCAAGTAGAGACAGTGCCCTTAATGCACACCCTGAACCAAGAGACTCTAATTGCTTCTCAAGTTGTGCAAAATTTGTTTTGATATTAACCAGTGTCAAACAACAGGGAAGAATGTAAAAATAGATTGTTTCACATTGTTTTGAGAAAGATTTGGGAGGTTTAAAGTTTAACAGGAGACTGCTAGCATAAACAGAGCAGACACTTCATGCTGTTTATGGTATAAACCCCATTTTGTTTCAGTCTGTACCAGAAAATGTCTGAAGAGAGGTAGTAGTAGCTAGGGCAAACAGGAGGAATAAACGTGTTGTGGATGTCCTTTCCAAAGACAGACCTTCCTGGTAACGGTGTAAGGGGAATACTTCCAAAAAAGGATTACACAACAAGACATCTGAGAATACATACTATTTCTTTTCATTCTTTAGACTCCCTAAAATCAAAAATTACATCTATTCTCAGGTGTGATGTAGAAGGGGGGCAGGGAATGGATGGTCTTGCAGTTTATGGTACTGCCAGCCCTAAACACCCAGAAGGCACGTGTTAGGACCTCAAAAGTTATGAGACCAGCTTACAAAAAGGAATCTATTTTGTGTATGTGTTTTGTTAAACTGACACACTCGGGATTTTCATACTTTCTCAGCAAACATAAGAGCTAGAAACTTACTGCATATAGGAAAGCTGAGAGTCTAGTGTAATCACCTATCTCCAAGGAATCACAGAATCATATAACGGTTTGGTTGGAAGGAACCTTAAAGATCATCTAGTTCCAACCCTCCTGCCATGGGCAGGGACACCTTCCACTAGACCAGGTTGCCCACAACCCCATCCAACCTGGCCTTGAACACTTCCAGGGATGGGGCATCCACAACTTCTCTGGGCAACCTGTGCCAGTGCCTCACCACCCTCACAGTGAAGAATTTCTTCCTAATATCTAATCTAAATCTTCCCTCTTCCATTTTAAAGCCATTGCTTTAAAGGGACAAAGTCCCTCCCCAGCTTTCTTGTAGGCCCCTGTTTAGTACTGAATGCTGCTCTAAGGTCTCCCTGGAGCCTTCCCTTCTCCAGACTGAACAACCCCAACTCTCTCAGCCTGTCTTCACAGGAGAGGTGCTCCAGCCCTCTGATCATCTTCATGGCCTCCTCTGGACTCACTCCAACAGATCCATGTCCTTCTTGTGTTGCGGGTCCCAAAGCTGAAGGCAGTACTGCAGGGGGGGGGTCTCACCAGACTGGAGTAGAGGGGCAGAATCCCCTCCCTCAACCTGCTGGTCACGCTGCTTTGGATGCAGCCCAGGATACGGTTGGCTTTCTGGGCTGCAAGGTCTAAGGCTTTAAGAAAAACGTCCAGTGCTACATGACTGACAATAAAACCCTTAGAGAGAAGAATATTGGATGGTGACTTGGAAGGTTTGCATCAACTCCCCAGGCTACACAATGCTGCACTCTGGACAAGTAGCAGCACGGCCAGCTTCAGCTCCCCATAGGAAATCGAATAACTCCTATCCTGTTGTACCTGTCTGGTTCTTGAAATTTCCACATAACCTCAGTGAAGTCACTTCATCAAGCTGTGCCTCAGTTTTCTATAGAAGTAATTTTATTTTTTTTAATATCTCACACTAAAAGTATAGGGATGTGTCTGTACATATTGCTGTATACTAGGGCAGTGAGCAGGAAAGGGGTTAGATTTTAGAGAAGTAGGTGCTATCTTAAAACACTAGATAATAAAATAATTTGTTTTCTGGAGGAACAGACACCAGGGATCTTAACAAAAAGTGATACAAGGAAAGAAATCAGAGTACTGATGTTATAAAATTAGCAAAATAGTATTCCTCAGTTGTGTAGAGAAGTCTTTGCAAAGTGTCTCTGACAGGCGACATCAGTGTTAGGAGAGAACACTGGACTGTAGGACTGGTTACTATTTTCAAAAAAAGTGTAATGGAAATGAAAAGGAAGGATTTCTGACATAAGCTGGTAAATTTCAGTACGTGTCTACCAGATAGGCAAGTGTAGGCTTCTGCTTTTAATACCTTCCTTTGCAAAAGTACAAAACCTTCCATGCTGATGGCAGATGGTGAACAGTTTTGATCACAATGGGGAGCAACCAAGTAAAAAGAAAACTAGAGTTATGCATAAAAACGTGACAAAAGCCAAGTCCTAGAACCTACCCAAAGCCTTCTCCAAACGGAGTTACCTTTCACATCACTGCCTAAAAAATAGGCTTTTCTAATTCTTCCAATGCAGTATAAGAATTCAGAGAGACAAAGTAAAAGCAAGAGGCATAATTTCAAGGACCAACTCATTTACCGTTTCCCTTAGAGTGCCCAGTATTCATAGTCCCCCATTTGGTAAATCCCACAGGTATAGTCATGTCTTATTATAACATCAGGTCTCTGTCAGAGGAGTAAACACTAATATCCAACGCATTTCTTCTTGCACGACCCCTGTCCAGCCACCAAACTTGGCTATGATCTGCCCCAGAACTTCATAATTTCTTCTTTTTTTTTCCTTTCTGAGGAACCTCAATATACTGGTTTGTTCATGACCTCTCTTTCTCCCTCTAATAAGTTCAATATCCTCTCCTGCTGCTGGCTGTGGTCTTCTCTTCCTTCTCCTTTCCTGGCTAGTCTTACTCCTCCTTTATCTGTTTCTAAATACACTTGAGAACTGTTTGATGGCAAACCTACAGACATGTGAAGAGGCACTGTAATTAGTCTGAACGTCAGTAGTCACTTAGCTAGGTAGGATGAAGAGGAGGAAAATATTTCATATGACCAAGAACTACCCTTGGTTCATTGCTGATCTCTCCTTCAAGCATAAGCCGTATTGTGAGTCATGCTACCCGGATGTTGATTTCTCTCTTCTTCCTTCTCTTTGCCATATCAACATCAATAAAGTTACAAAAAGTACAACTGACATTTTTGAGAGCTTGAGCATCTCAGTCAGATTTAGTGAATATTTTAAGGGCCTATCCACTGGAATTGGAAAAAAATATATTTATCAGGGAGCAGATGAAGAATTCTCTTTGTCCAAAAGTAGCTCACATTTGTGTAGCTTCAGGCTTCATGTTTTCTCTTTATGCTTTCCAAAAAGGCAAGTACAAACATGTGGACATAGGGAGTTCACCATCCCTAAGGACCTTTCGTGAAAGAGGTGTTTGTCTCCAGATTAACACTAAACAAAATCAGGAGCTGAAGCAGGCACACATTCCTCATCACAGATGCACCTCTTTAGGATTTCTTTCTTATTTATTGGCCAGAAAAATGCACTCCAGAAGAGGCTTCTGGGATAAATGCACTGTGCTTTCCCTCAGGGATGGATCCCAGGGCTTTAATTTCATATAATTTTTTGGAGGGAAAGATGAGAGAAGCCAAATAATGTTCAATGAAATGCTATCCCTGCCATAAAACTGAAAGAAATTTACATTTTAAAAAAACTAATTGAGATGATCCTTGTGCAATCCTGAAGTGTCTGCAGAAATATGTGGTTTAAGTTTCTACCCATCTTGGTCCAGTCCAGCTAACTGCTCAGCTAGACTTTCCAGAAGAGCCTAATCTCTTCACATGATACGTTGTGGACTGTATCAGAATACAGTACTGTGTGTTCTTCCAAAAATCAGTGTTCCCATTTTTATTGGCCAGCATGTTTCAACATTTGTTTTTGCTCAAGTCCGTTATAAAAAAATATATATACTTCAGAACTTTTTTATGGCAAGATAATACACACAATTCCTTTTGTAAGCCTGCCTTATCATGGGTCATAAAGGTCAATGTTCAAGAGGCAAACAAAAGGTGGCAATTTTGCCCTCATCGTCTTCACATGTTGCTCCTGCCAGCAGGGGAAGACTGCAGAGGTGTGTTGAACTCAGTTAATGAGCACAGGCAAGTCTTTTAGGTCACAGAGGAACAGCAGGCACAAAATGGACATGTCTCCCACCTATATCACACATGCACTGTAGCAGTCCTGCCCAGTCCCAGGTTAAAAAACTCTAACGGTTCACTCTCTTGCAGTGGAGTGCCTCTGTAGTACATCAATGGCTGCTATCAAAATATATGTTAAAATTTGGGACAGGAGGTGAAGAGACAGGTACAGAGAAAGAAGAAGAAGGAGGGAGAGAAGTAATGGCATTAAGAAACATGACAGTCTTGAAAGTGAGGTAAATTTTTACATTCATTTTATAAACTCAGTCCCTGCATGTTGTTTTCTGTGCGTTCATAGCCTGTGGTCTTTGTATGCCCCTTTCCTGTCACAGAGTGTGACAGGGGTTTAGATAGCCTCAGGACTCTCCTTTCATTTTCCCAAGCTTGCCAGGGAGACACAACAGGGTTTGCAAGCTCTCTTGTCGACGAAACACTCTCCCACACCCAGATTTTTAGGTGTGGATAGCAAACTTAGTTTTGTTTTTAAACTCACCCTCCTATGAGGAGCCTCGTGAGACTCATTTGGTTCGTACTGCCTTAACTTAGTCTGCAGGACACATCTGCACTGTGTAGTTCAGACTGTGAAGAGGTAGATACAGAAATTAATTCTAAATAAGTTGTCATTTTCACACTTTATAGTGCATCCCTTTCACTCCATTAACTCGTTTGAGATCCAGAGCGATCTACCATGTTTCTGCCGCATAGATTGCTGTGAGATATACTTACATCTTAGGTTAGTTGCTTTCAGTCAGTTGTTTCCCAGACAATTTGTTGTCCGTGATAGGTAGCTGAAGAAAGCAAGCTCATATATTCTACACAGCAACATACATAAGTGTATCTGCACCTCCAGGAAAAACATACTGGGGGTCCACCAAACCAGTCAGTTCTTTTAACCAAGAAGAACATCCTAAAGTATACTGTCACTACAGTGCAAACCCTAGCAGAGGTAACAATAATGGCTTTATTTGCTTCTGCAATTCACTGTGCAACAATTGATTTCACTTTACTTGTCCTGCAATTCCTGAAGAATGTCATTAAGATCCCTATTTTTCTATCCTTCACTCTAGGTACTGTAGAACAAAAACTATTTTCTAAATGTTGCTAGTCTATCGATATTGCCTGCTGGAAATATGCACGGGGTTATAGGAGATGTGGGATTAAACTTGACAGAAACACTTTTCCCTTTATGATGAGATCAGAACAGATTCCTGAACAAATCATTATGGCTCTGTTTCCAGAAAACATTACAGCAAAGCTTTGTTCATGCTACTATCATAAAGACTTCCACCAGTATTTCTGTTACAATCTCTATTTTCAAGGGTTTTTAACTCAGCCAGAACAATTCACTATGGGCTGAAAGTTGTCATTTCATGGTGTTCACACCATGAAGGAATTTGTTTCAGCATAAACTCTGAAAAATAATAGCACAAGCTATTTTGAAGCTGGAAAGAATGCTGGTGGAAGGCAGTGGTTTCCTACAACCCTATTGTTTAATCTGCTGAAAACAAAATCAAAGGAACACTTTCTTTGTTTTTCAGCAAAGATCAGGCATGAGGAAAAATATGAAGGAACTACCATAGCTTTCAAAAAGACTGTTACAAAGTAAGATCTCCGTCCCACAACAGGTCAACATGGAAAAAGCCTTTCTACCTGGTGGAGTTGCATCTTCTGCCTCTGTGAATTTCCAATAGGCCGCGTTGTCCCACAACTAGCAAAGCAGAAGACATTGGGCCAAGTTCTTAGGTGGTGTGAATTGCTAACTGTAAACCAGTATAAAAAATAGCTTCATGGAGCTCAAGCAACACCAGATTACTTAAGGGCTCTAGTCCCTAAAGGAATCAAACGTTCATTTGTTGTCTTGCAGATACAGCTGGAGCACTGGGAAATGCTCTTAGACTATATATATAAACTCTTGTTGTCAGCAAACCAATTTCTATTAGCTTCTTTGCAACTCAACAGTGTGCTCTTACTTTCTTCTATCTGCTTCCCTTCGAACTATTCATCTTAGTTGTCTGTCCTGTACTGTTCTCAAAGCAGGATCTTTCTTTTACTGTCTGTTTGTACAGCACCTAGCACAATGGAGTGTCAATATTACCCGAGTCCTCTGGACTTTGCTGTACTACAGGTAATAATAGTAGTAATGAATAATAAAAAGCTCCGTTCCTTCACTCATTCACTTCCATGAGAATAATCTTATCCCTCAAGGCTGGAGTTCTGCCCATGACAAATCCACAAAGCATGAGTTTGAATTCAGACTTTCCATATTGTAGCTCACAAGCCTGACTCCAGGGTTTTGGTTATGGTCCATCTTTATTACCAAAACATTTCTCTGCCTTCCTCTGAAACATCCTCTCTACACCAAACAAGATTTCCTGGGATAGTGAGTATAATTCACATTATTGCACATACTTTTTCTGCTTTTATTTTATCTCCAAAAGATATTAAATCTACATTTATTAAATGGAGTTACTTTTCCAGCCTGCAGGCATTAGCCCAGTATCTTGAAAGATGTAACAATGAAGTTTATGATTAAAACCTTTTTTGGAAAACATGAACAAATGATAACCAGTTGTGATAGTTTTTCAGATTTTTATAATATCTAAAAATATGTTCAAATATCCAGAAATGATCTTATGATTTGATTTATTCACAAGTCCCCTGAAGTGTTTAATAAGTACAATATGGTACAACTAAAATCATACTTATTACTGCTATTAGCTTGGTAATTCTCCAAGATGAAATCATACTTTTCAGGTTATAAATATACATTTTTATTGTTGATTTTATGCTGCATTTTGAAATATTACTTCTCTGCTTTCATATTTTCAGTGCTGTATTACAGTACTATAAATCAGCCAAGCAGTAAAGGAATTCTAATTGGTATCAGGTGATTTTTTTAAAAAATAGGGAAAAAGTTAAACTTATATCCTTTCGAATGAAGATAAATTCTCTTAAAGCTCTTAAAAAAAAATCAAATGTGTCCATAATGTATCTGATTTATCTTTTTGAAAGACTAATCAGGTAAAAGTATGCACAGTACACTTCAAAGTACACGTACGAGCTCAAAACCAGCATAAAAGATACCTCTAGATGTCTAAGTAAGTACAGAGAATCCTTTCCCTGGTATTTTTTTCTTCTTTGCCTATCCTGTTTCAATTTTTCCATCCCACTAACTATGCAGTCTTGTGCTTCTGTTCTACCTCTTTCTTATCCATATATTTTACTGTTCCTTCAAAAAAAATCCAATTGTATTACAGCAATATACTCCTAATGTCTCAGCATCTCTGTAGAGCCAATCTGATCCTTAAACAACTGATTCTTTCTGTGATGGACCTCTCAAAGATGCTGTCTATATCCACTTGTACCATGTCCAACGCAGTAGTCAGTCTAGCAAGTCACAACCAATTATGCATTATGTGCCAAGTGCTGGGATTTATCTAGAAAACTAGTGCTCTGTCGGTGAGGAAAACAGAAGTAAATTAATAGGTTAGGGGTAAAAAACCAGAAAACACACACTGTATATAGAATATTTCAAAACAACATTATGAACTTCCCTTTTCCCCACAATTACACAAATGAATCCTTAGAAAACATAGGGTTTCCAGAGCAAAAAATACAGTGATCAAAACAAATAATACAGATCTAATTGCTGTGTGCTGATACGGTAGAGACCAAGAAGACAAGTCAGGGAAGACATGAAGTGGGGTTAGGGAGTATGAACAGAGTCCATGCAATAATTCACGGGAGCCATGGGCCTGGAGCCTTGGAGGCCAGCTCTGGCTGTCTCATTAGTGCTTCTGCAGTCCCTCCAAAAAGGGAAGCACTACATGGGTTTTAGGGCATTCAGAGAGCAGCCTTACAGGTTTCTGCGGAATCTTGTATTTTTTCTTTTGAGCTTTTGCACAATGTGCCATATTTTCATAGCCCCTTAAACTTGCCTGGTATTTTCCCTTTCCAGGTCACAAAGCAGAAATCCCACAATGCATCACCTGATGTTTCCAAGGAAAAAGAAATATGCAAAAGAAAGAGCTCTCCTACATCCCCACACTGGGTTAGACAAGCTCTTTAGCTGAATTGCATTTGGGAGGGAAAGCCATAACATTAATGGAATTAATTACTCAATTAATTCCATTTTTTTAATTCCTTTTTTTTTTTAATTTTTAGTTTTTAAAAGCGACTTAATTGCTCTGTGCACACTTGAAGCTCCTAAACATCAGGAATTTGACAGAGGAGCTGTGTCATGAAGGCCAGAAGTAAGCTTAAAAAATAAATTAATGCAAATAAAAATCATATTAGTCAGATATTTAGCACAAAGGTATCTCAGCAAAGATGAAACAAACAAAAGGATATATATACACACCTTGGACAGCTGCTCAGGGTCAAATGAAAACCAGATGGAGGAAATCAAGAGGAAAATAAGGCTGAACAAGGGCATATTTGGCAACATAAAAGGCAGCACAGAAAGTCACCCTTCTTTGGGGTACAGAAGGTCTACAGCATTGAAGTGACAAAGTAGTGTATGACTTGGAGATGTGATCTAACGCCAGCAGGATGAAAAGGATAAACGTTTACATCCACTGAGCCTTTGCTCCATGAAGGAGAGTGGAGACAACAGTTTGGGATTCCTCTGTGGTGAACAGAAATATATGCCTGGCGTAGAAAAGAAGGTGATAGTGTGAAGGCTCTAGTTATTTCTGTGATGCTTAGGCAGTTCACTAATAATCTCTGCATTGTTTAATTTTCTAATTGCAAGGAAAAACTGCAGTGAACCGGCTTTTGTCTAATGCACATTGGAGGTCATCTCCTACAGTGGAATGTCTCTCATAAATAGCTCCAAGTCCTTTTAGACACGGGGTCAAGTCTGCCACTTCTCGACACTGTAAGTGTTTTTCTTCCTATCCCTGGGTTTTCTCTTTCTATCTCTTAGGCTACTTCCCCATCATGCCTCTAGGCCAGTAATGTGTCTCCAAGAGTGAAGTCAAGGCAAAGTGCAAAACGGAAGGCACAGACAATGCTTCCCCCTCCATTCTCAGGCTCGAAAACACACACTTTTCTGCAAGAGCACCATCCCCATCAGCCCGCTCCACGACATGACTCCTGTCTCTGTGGAACATGATGTTCACTGTCAGATAAGTCCGTTGATTTCATTAGTGACTCCCTAGGGTTACTGAAAGGAGAATTGTGCCCAATATTTTATATTAATTGCTGGGGTGATTCCACGGCCAGAGCTGTACACGAAGTAAAGTTAGTCATATAGTAGAAGAATATGTAACTTACAGATTGCATGTGTGGGCTAGACTGGTTTTGTGTCATCTACTGTTAGCCATCTGGTCTACACTAGCATAAGACTACCTTAGGATGTGTTAAAAGATCCTCTTTTGTTCTCTATACAGCATAAAAACATGTTGGTGACCAGTTTAGAGCAGATGTCTAGCTTTTGTATGACCAATACTACATGATGTGAATCTACATTCCAGAGTAGACACCAACATTTAAGAAAAATCGTCAGAGAAATCATAATGATATTCACAGAAAATGTTCAGGGGATCATAACGGGTAATTGCTCTGTCTTAGTTTCAGGAAACTTCTTCAACACCTAGAGACCAGGTAAGAGCTGGAGAAAACAAACATAACCACAATAACAGTGACTGAATATGCAAGCTTCTCAAAAACTTCAAACCAGTCCAAGCGAAGAAGAGAACAGCACAATGATTAAAAGCAATGAGTGCAAGAAGATGGGCTCTGCAACTACAGATGAGGTGGGGAAGGACTGCTCTGACAGGGAGTGCTTGAGTGCCGTTGAGGGCAGGCTGGGACAGGAGGAGAGGAGATGGGCTTCTTGCTCCCTTGAAACTCCATCTTGTACACTGAGGGTTGCTCTGCAGCAGTGTGTGGTAGCAGTGGGCAATGAGGAGAGTGAGGTGGGAAGCCAGCCCCATGGCACTAGCAGGCGGAAGCAGTTCTCTCCTCTCTCAAAACTTCCTTTTTCCAGCACAAAATTTCATACTGCAGCAATTTTGAACTAGAAAACACAAGATGTGGGGATTTCTTCTGGAATTACAGGCACAGAACAAGGATTGCAGCAAGTGACCAGGCGAGCAGACAGGCTTACCCTTAGCTCACCTAGGAACCACTCCAATGCCCGCTGAGGACAGTCATCTCAATGGATAGGCTCTTGGTAGTGCATAACTGCATTCCCAACAGAGCTGGACAGTCACAGAGCATCTCCACCCATGGCCATTTACCAGCTATTGTGAGAGCATTTACTCATTTTGGATGTTTATAAACTCTTGTTGGAACACAAGAAGTATATGGATTCATCTAAATCCTGATCTTTTTGATCTGGAAAACCTTCAGTAATTGAAAAAAATCTATTTCATCTCTTGCTTCAGAACATCATGTATAGTTTATAACCTAGAAAGCCATGGCTCAGATTTAATGGTAATCATATAACATCTGTTTAATTTTAAAATTTATATGGAGGCTTTTTTGGAAATCCCTTGGAGTTTTTCAACTTTCTGTCTTCTCTTTGGACACAGAGGATGTAGAAAATTAATTTCCTGTGTAAAAATACAAGATGACAGAAGGTCCAAGGTTAAACCTATTTACAAAGAAAATCACTGCCAGTGTTTAGAATATTCTACTTTTATTTGAAAACTTTGGAGGTGTACCTGGCTTCCCATGTCCTCATGGTATTTAAGCATATAAGGCTTTCTGTCCAACAAAGTGTAGTGAAAAACCTTCTCTATATTGATTTTTCCCTGATGAATTGTGAACTGTCAATTCATATGGTGATCCATTTATTTTAATAAAGAAGACAAACCTGTAGGAGTTTCTTATTTTCCCACCCCTCTGGCCTCTTGTGAAAGGACTTAGCCTGCTGCAGAGACCAGTGTTCAATTTAGAGATGAAAACAGATGCCACAGGCTGATATCTACTTGGTTACTTTATGGCAGAGTTGGTTGACAGCGGGGCAGGAAAAAAGTCCCTACGCAAAACAAAAGGTGAAGAAACACAAAGCCCAGATGTGGCAGAGACCGTAGCAAAGGTTTCAGTGCCAGGAAGGCACTGACCCTCATTTCTTCCATTTCTACTGATGCACTGAAGTAAATTAGGACAGAAATATTTGATACTCTAGCAGAGAACAGAATCCAGGGCACTGTTGAAGGAGATCATGAAGTCATCAGCTCAGTCCCATTTGGTGGTGGAAGTCGTTACCTATTCTTTCATAAAAACCTATGTGAAATGGATCAGTTTTTTTATCTCTTTGCACAGCATTCAGACCATTAACTTGCAGTACATAGCTTCACCACAGAGAACCGTGAAGGCAACTGATGCCTTCATTTCCCATCTCAGAAAAGAGGGGGAGGGCTGAACAGAAATCTCTTTTACTAACAGAACCACCTGGATGACAGTGGAGAGGAGCAACTCAGCGTTCAAATAAGAGATGGTACCCAGGTATCTGACAAGCAATGAGTGCAGTGAAGCTAGAGCTCCTGTGACCACTGACCAGGATCTCATCACCATCCTATCCTCCTTCAACCAGGAGGCTTGGGGCTCCCAAACCTTCTGCACCACCCAGGAGGATGACAGCCTCCAGCAACCCAATTCGAACAGGAACACCTGGAAGTTTGACCACTAACACCAGGTGGGAAATCCTGGAAAAGATGAGGTCTGTGTCCACTAAGCAAATAGTAAGCCAAGAAGAGGCAGCAAATATTACATGCTCCAGAGTTTGTAACTCTTCTAGAGTGGGTGGTTCCTCTGTTCCAGGACATCTCAGGAGACTCCAAAATCTGCTGCTCTCTTTGATGCTGGATATTTCCTTTTTTTTACTTTCCTTCCCAATGGAAATTTCAAAATAAATTTTCATCTTAGCTCAGATTAGGAAGGCTTTCAGAAGGTCTGAATTTCCTACCAGACTGCTTCAAATAGCTCTATCGGAAATTATAGGACTACCCATGTTGAAATCTGCAACATTGAAACCTGCAAGTAGCCTGGAGAGTGCTTTACCAAAGCGTGGCCCAGGTTTGGTTTAGGCATTGACTATGGCTTTGCTCCTTCAGTGACTTTCTGAAGTCAAGGCTCCAGTACTGTCACTTCTTATCATCAATTTCTGTTCAAAACACTCTTAATTTTCAGGCTGAGTTTTCACTAATCCATACTTTCATCCTGGGCCTTGGCAGTTAAACTGTGTCCTTTCTACCTGAGGCTCACCCAGCAGCTCCTGAGTGTGCTGAAGTGATGACCCATTAAGGTCATCAGCTACCAAAGCAATAACACCTTGGGATCAAATATCACTGCAGTAAATCCAGTGAAGTTTCATCGCTCAAATAATTATGCAGAGGTTAACGAGTACATGAGTCTGCTGATGAAGTCCAAGACTGACTACATTTCAATTCACTCAAGCATCACTGTGCTGATCAGGTGTTTAAAAACAGTAAAAGCTTATTTTTGTCAATAAAAGAAGTTCATACAACTTAATATGAGTACAGTCTGTTGAGTTAAAAGGTGTTAATTTTACGGTCCCTTTTTCTGAGCAGAACCACACTTTAACATGAACTTATTCTAAATTGTTGGTTGTTTGATCTTCTTTTTCCTTACAATGTCAGCCTTTGGAGAACACCTAAGGATCTAATAAAGGACCCAGTAGCATTAGGCATTATACATAATGCAAATTATCTGTCAAGGACCTACAGAAACATGCTATGCCAAGGCAAACTGGCCAAAGGTATTATTTGCTACTTTTCCTCTTCCCCACATGATTTCCCCTTCTTACAAGCTCTGGGAACCTGCTTAGCAATTCAGGTTTTTACTAATAGCAATAAAGCATCTCAGCCTCTGCTATGGTCTGGAAAGAAGAAGCAGTAAAATGCTTCACAAAATAAGATGTACTTGGATTAACCGAATCTTTGATACAGGGCAGCTCATCCACAGGTGAGGACAGAGAAGTATAAACACTGGAAAAAGTTTTCCTGCAGCAGAAAAAAAGAGATATCAGTGTAGCTTAAGCTGCAGACTGATTAATGAAGGGAATCCAAGAAGACCAACAGTACACTATCCACTAACAGAAGGACAGGGCAAGTGAGTGAAATGTTTGTATTTAGAGACTTTTCTCCTCTTTCCATTAACACTCTTCATCAGCCTGAGGAATCTCACTGTATATCTTTAAAATTGCTCAGTGAAACAGCTCCTTTCTTAACTGAAAAATGCACTGGCAACCATTGAGCAGACCAACAGACAGGCCACGTGCTTCAGAAAATGTTATTACTTGCTGGTTTGCCCTATAGCATGTGCAGTTTTAAAGAAATATTAGGATCTGCCATGAAAAGAATGAAAGAAAACATAAAGTTTCCAAGTTTCCTTCATTGTTGCTGTAGAACAGAAAATTAGAGGAAAATATTGAAGTATTATATGCAGTTTCTCATCTGGATATTATTAGTTCATATTTTTTTAATCATGTATAGTACTATACACATTGCTGATTGCTACTGGTTTTCTTACACACATGTCTTCCTATTAAATGTAAAATACAACATAATGTATTTTTGTTTATCATATCAGCCCCTAGAAAACACTTTCCCAGATGATTTTAGTATGTAGTTGGGTTATAAAATAAAATAATAATTTGCTGGTTTATGTGTGCTAGGAAGCTTTGAGTCATGTACTATATTATATTACTAAGCTGTAATAGGTAGAAAATGTAACAATAACCTAGACACAGAGAGCAGCAAAATTGCACTTGAGACTTCTGCTTAAAGATGAACTACAAAACATTCTAAAAATAAAATCTCTTTGAGACATCCACAAGGACTGAGTGATAAAACAGTGACAGAAGAAAGGATCTTGGTAGCAATTTATGGAAAGTTGGACCTGTTAAAAAGCACAAAAAATCTAGGGTGTGATTTTCTGCATGTCGGTGATACCAGAACTATAAAACACTTCACTGACCCATCACTGCTTTTACTGTTTTCTCTCATTTCTGTGCGTGTCAATGTCCTGTTCAAATGTCTGGACCAACACTCCACTCCAACAAATGCTTGAAGTTTTCTAGTGCCTAAATGCCTACCTAGGTGCTCCTAAGTCTCCAGAAGGTCCCTCCCAACCTGCATCTGAAGCAGGGGAAGATCATGTGCTGTTTTGCTACCTCACAACAAAGCTGAAATAAGGTTTACAGAATAATGGAAAAATATTGCAAGAATGTGCTATGGAGACAAAACATTTTCTTTTCAAAACTCTCTGTGGTCACAGCACGAAGGAAGGCTCCCCAAGAATTAATTTTTTTTTTCCAGTTTTCTGGGCCCCTTTAAAAAGGTATATCATATTCACTGCTGAGTTTCATATTTTGCAATCTGCGCAAATCACATGATGTGCAGCTTCTGCTATGCCACTTGTTGTGAGGGTTCATTGTAGACCCTCTAATGAGCCTGCCATACTCCTTCAGCATGCACAGCACCGTCTTCTCAATCATGCCTTTCAAGAGATTAAGATTCAGTGATGCAATACAGGCCATGACACAAAGCCTCTTTTCAAACATAAAAGAGCCAATTGTTTTTACAACCTCCAAGCATGCACAATCTTTGCTTCACATGTCTATGCAATAAGTGGCCTAAAAGTTTCATATCCTCCTTGCAATATGGAACTTGACCCTTGAAAATCCCTCATGACAATTTAACTAGTAGAACGGAAATCTTTTCCCAATACCCTAAGGACTCTGGCAAAATATTTGTACTATTTCCATGTATACACAGTCCATTACACTGTCCTCCTTGCATATTACACAAACTAACAACATTTTCGAAGCAATGTATCCTCCTGTCTGCTCTGTCCATAAATTATCTCAGCTGCCTCCAGACTCCTCAGATTAATTTTTTTACTCCCAGCTCCATCTGGCAGGAGCTACGTTTCAGAGTGTAGCTAAAACCTCTCTCCTTAGACCAAAACTCACTGCAGGAACACAAGTGTCAAGACATGGGAGACAGAAAGAAAAAGACCTTCGCAAACACTGGGAAGTGCTCAAAGCTTTCTGCTCCCACTGATTTTAGATTGTACTTTTACAGCATGGGGCTGATAACTGGTGAAGCACCAGGGCACAAGATTTGGCCTGGGTCAGAAGGCACCTCTGCGTTGTTGCTAGCCTTGCTGCAGAAACTTTTATCAATTCAGAAAGGCATGTAAGGCGTGTTTGAGCTAACAGATCAATAAGTGTCTCGACACTCTGATTCAGTCACCTGAGCTCCTTCAGTAGTCAATGGAAAAAGAAACATCTCTGCAAGGGGAATTACCCCAAGTGTTTTCAGTGCCTGTTTTCGAAAACAGTGAACTACCTCAGGGGTGCCTGCCTCAAACCAGTGATTCCAGCAGATGCCGTGACAAGGACTAGCCAAGTCCCTCCTTTCCCCTGCCCATGGTCCCTGCACGCAGCATGGGGATAAAGTGCCTCCTCGTCCCTGGTTCATGCAAGTGCTGCAGTCATTAATATCCTGCAGACAGTGACACTCCCAGCTACTGTGGCAATAGAGCCATCTATGTATGTGACTGCTTGCAACCCCTCAGTAGTTTTGCATCAGTGGAAAGAAACCGCTATTTGGACAGTACAGCCCAAAACAATGCAGAAGCCCAAATAATATTATTCTGTTAAAAGTATCTGGGGGAATCAAAACTAGATACTGCTAAAATTGACTGTCCCTTTCCGAGCAATACCTGTGAGAAATACTCCTCCGAACTCTTCTTGGTATTAAGCTGGTAATAAGGAGCTGCCCAACTGGCTCACACCTACTGGCCCTCTAACCCCATATCCTCTCTCTGGAGGTGGCCAGCATCAGGTATTTCACTGTAAGATGGAAGAGTCACTCTTTTCCACATGTCAGAGGTCCACCTGAGTCATTGTCACTCCTAAAACTTAATTTTCAAACACCTCAGTAAGAAGTGAGTAAGAAGAATTTGTTTTCAACAAAAATGCAAACAAAAGTGTCAACATTATTATGCCTTTTAAAGTGAAAAATAGAAAAAGTTGAAAAGGATTCTGAGTGGAGAAAACTCTATTTGTGTCAATATATAAAAAACCAATCACATAAAAATGCAACATAGCCTTTTCCATATTTTTAATATCCTTCATTTGAAAACAATGTCTAGCAGTAATATTTCACTCTCTTCTCCATTATTTGGTATGACATTCACCTAGTCGATGAATTTTTCTGCACGACTTGATTGTCCTTAGACAAATAGGACCAGTGTATATTGAGGGAGGAAAGCTATGCAGCAGCCCCCAAGAACTTCAGTGGTCCATTCACAGGCCATTTTAAGGCTTGTCAGTTTCTGTTATCGATCCATAAATGTCAAGTATTTCAGGACGCAAACTCAGATAAATATATCTGATTCAGATATCTGACTTGCTTTGTGGTATTTGGTCATTTCCTTTTATATGTCAGGATATCAAAATCAGAAGTTCACAAGATCTGCACAGTTCAGGGTAATCGTTATTTGAACGCTCAGAGTGCAGCATAAAGATATTACCAACCTTTTTTGCTCAGATTTTGGTGTTTTCAATTCTGCATGGAGAATCAAAACCAACCAAACCTTCTGAACACAGAGATCAACGTGAAAAAGATGCATGACTCGTTAGAAACATTTTCACTGAATGAGTGAGGTACCAGCTGTTCTCCTCTCAGCTGTAACATATCCATAGAAACTGTATCAGGTCTGGCACTACTCAATATTTTCACTAAGTATTTGGGGCAGATAGTATTCTCATTAAATTCATAAACAATGATAAGTTGAGCAAGACAGTTCATCAAAGGACAAGATGAGAATTCAATGTGATCTTGAGAAATTGGAGGACAGGTCTGAAATAAATAGGATACAGTTCAACCAGAAGAGATGCAATGCTCTCGGGGACGAATAATTGTCTGTATCAAAAGATGATGGGGAGGCCCTGACAGAGGTGGACTATTGCAGAAAAAGGTTTGAAGGTTGTATCAGTACATAAGCTGCGCAGAAGTTGAACAGAGCTAGTTGCTGAAAAAAAAAGTCCAATTGCCCTACCAAAATGGCTAAGCAAGAATGTAATCTACTGGACACATTAATTCTTCTATTCCAGTTGGCTCTGGTAAGTCTCCAGCTCAAGAACGGTTTGGCTGTGTTTCAAGAAGTCATGAGAATGACTAGAAAAACGTGGTCTTCAGGGAAAGTTTGAAGTTCTTTACTGTTTAGATTTGAGAAGGGAAGAACAAGGAGAGAAAGGAAGAACACAAAGGAAATAAGCTTTTCCCTGTGTCCACTGAAGGTAGGAAAAAAAGTAAATGAACTTAATTATCAGCAACAAAGAGTGAGGTTAAATGTTGGAATAACCTTTTTAATGGCAATGGCAGAGAAATGCTGAGAGGTCTGGCCTAGGGAATGTGTTATCTCCCACAGGAGAGCTCGTTAAGGACGGACCAGACACCTATCTGCCAAAGCACTGGCATAGGTAATGCTGGGCTGGGGCACAGGGGTGGACTAGATGATCCCTTTGAGTTCTGCTGTCCTACAGTTCTACATGGAATCAACGTCCCATCCCCAGTGACAGCTCAAGTGAAGTAGATGTTTTAGTGGATGTCTCCACCCACTTCACAATCCCTGATTTCAGAGCACGGGTATTCCTCCCTGATGACCCTGCTGGCCCTGAAAGTGAGCCCATGTTTGCAGAGTGCTGCAGACCTCCCTGGCATCACCTCAGGCATATTGCAGGCTGAGCAGGAGACAGGAGCTGGCTACATGCCCGTTCTGACCTGTGCCAGTTCATCCCACCAACCTCACCCAGCAGTTCCCACTCCCAGAACCAAGCCGCCTCAAGACAGCATACACCTGTGAAATAAATTGTGAAGGTAGGTGAAAAAAATGCTGGAGCAGAGGTGAGAGATGGGCAGACAATGCCAGCTGTAACAGAAACATGAGGAGAGGCATCTGCTCATCAGGTGGTACCTCAGAAGCCAACTGACTGGCATCTTCAGTCTGTTCTCTCATCTGCAGCCTACATCCTGGCTGACCCATTTGGAAGCAGCCTTGCTCCAGCAGTTTTTTTCACTGTCCCATTCTCCTCTCCCCTGCCCCATGCCTTGCACTCCACCCATACTCACATTCCTACTCCTTCCCTCTGTTACCAGCCAAGGGACATGGAAAACTGCCGTTTTGGTTTTTTGGTTTTACACTGCTCATTTGTTTCAATATAAACCCACAGCACCTCTAGTTAGTGAATGCTAGCATTTCAAACTGTAATATAATGTGCCATAAACGACATTCCATGCCATAAAATGTTGCAGAAAGATATACTTTTACTCCTAAAAGCAGTGGCTGGATTCTGCTGAACTGAATTTAGTGGAGATTCAATCAGAACTGAGGCAAAACAAAGGAAAAAGATTCCAGGTTCATTGCAGAGTTCACTTGCATTTTTTCCTGTCCCCAACAATAAGAGGATTACCTTAAATCAAGAGCATCAGTGTCAATGAGAACCAGAAAACTTAATACGTAGAAGGGCAAGGAGATCAAAGCTTAGCACCTGGAGAATACCACATGCTCTGGATTAATAAAACAATACACTCCGTTACATAAATCTTGGGCAAGGTTGTTCATGGACACACATACAAAAAAGAAATTGCTGTAGGGTTCAGATAACTGATATTTAATACTGGTGCTCTCTATCAGAGAATACCCTCTCACATTATAGGGGTGTTGACACAGAGCAGTGAGACATTATTTTGTTTTAAACACTTTTAGTCTAAACTTGACATTACAGTTTTTGGACCTGGATACTACACATCTGCAAGCCAGCGGAAATACCAAAATCTTGCACGCTCCTTTGATTGTTACATTTAAGGTATCATATATGCTACCAGCTCAGCTGCTGCAAGGCATTAAAGTCCATTACTCCAAGCTTGTAAAGTACTTTGGAAATACTATAGACAAGGATTTGAGAAGATGAGTATTCCACATGGCTTCAGAAGGGATGACAAACAGAGGGTAAATGCACTGTAGTTAAAGTGATATATTGACTACATGTGGGGAGCAATAGCATGAGATTCCTTCTGACGAATACTTTGTTGAGTGGTCTTGAAACTATATGCTTTTATCAAGCCGTTATATTACTAAGAACAGCTCTGTTTACAGTGTCTTAGCTTGCAAACTACTGACAGGCTGAAAACTAGCAATTCAGAGGAATCTGAACTTGGAACACAGCTTAATTTAGGACCTGCGTGTTAGTATGATATGGGAGCAGGTAGAAGAGAGGAGATGGGGTAGAAAGAAGATAGTCCAAATACAGTTACTATTTTCACAAAGAAATATTATAATCAGCATAAAACCATAATGTCCTTTATATATTATCATGTTCCAGTTTGATTTACTAATAAGGAGGCAAATTCTCCCTCAGATATGAAAATAACATCCAAGCACCAGCTATGTGACGTTGTGACCTACAGATGCAACAAAGAACCATCCATCCACGTAGCACAACCACTGCAGAAAAAAAGCAGGTCTTTAACATAGGAGATCATCACCTTAGGAAAATCCAGGACAGGAAAGAAAAAGGAATAAAGGTCTCTCTGTCTGACACACTGGAGTATCCAGAGTCATCTGAGAAAGCTGTCACCCTGGAATCAGTATAGCTATGCTAGGAAAGTGTTCTCTCTTCATCATGCCAGGTTCAGGTTTCGCATAGCATTCAGGACCTCTGTTAATTTTCCCAGTTTCTATGGATGGGTCACCGAAAACCAGCAAATTCCCCCTATTACATTCAGGCATAGTGTCCACATAGCTGAAATGGAGGAAAGCAATTCTTTTATGAGTTTGAGATCCAGTCCATGGAGGGTCATAAAGGCTGAGAATATGTTGGCGCAGAAGTTTCACAAGATGGCGTAGACAGGTTCTGACCAAACTTGTTCCCAAGCACTGGCAAAAAAACCAATCAATCAATCAATCAATCATTTAAATGCAAATCTAAGCAAACTGTTTTGGTGTAGAAGCAAGCTGAGGGTGGTGTTAAGTCACCTTTGCTTCTTCAATGCTCTTTAGTACTCTGTTATTTTAGCACCTGCAAACTGAGTCATGGTTTACCATTATTAATTGAACAGAAGAGACTTGAGAAGACCATAAGCAGAGGTTGAACTAGATGACCTCCTGAGATGCCTTCCCATCTGGGTTTTCCTGTGATCTGTGGTCTTAGTATGAGTTATTTCTCTTAAAAGGAGACAGAGAATTAATAGGACAGATGGAAAGGAGCAAATTGTTGTTGGTATCTGATTCAGCAACAAAAAGATTTGAGTGGAAGTCAGAGGGCAACACGACTCTCAGAGGAGGTCAGAGTTAGCAAACAGAAAGGAAGAAGGCACGTGATGAGCATGTGAAGGACTCTGGCCAGGAGGACTCTCCCAGGCAGGCCTCATGGCATGGCTGTCTTCACATGAGCAGGTATGGATGCCAAGCCTATGCCGAGGTACACGGGGCAGCCGAGGGAATACTGGAGCTGCTGGGCACAGCCCACAAACTCCTCCCTTGTATGACCCCAACACTGCCCTGTTACTTAGGCTGGGCCTGGACCTGCTTCTGGAGACAAACAAAACTCCATCTCCCTTTGCCGCCAGCCAACACTCCTCACCAGGAAACGGGTTGGGTTTTACTATTAGTCGTCTAATTTTGACTGGCAATTGTTTGGGCAATTGAGCAAGGCTTTTGATCTGCTTAGTGACGTAATTTATAGTTTGGTGCTGGCAACAGGGATCTTCCATCTGCAGGTTTCTTCCCAGGCCCCGTCACAAACTTGCTTCATCACCCAGAGTGCTCCTGGACTCAGTTTACCCCTAATTAAAGTGCATTTTATATGGGACTGTGACTTCAGATGGACATAATGACACTTAATTAATGTCAGTCACACTGCTGAACTTTGCAAATGAAAAATATGGAGTGGTTCTAAGTTAAAGGTACAATAACAAATAGCTTCACTATCTTTAGATAGTCCCTCTTCAGTAAAGCTGCAGGAAAAATGTAGGAATGATAATAAATACATCATAAACATTAAAGAGCCATAAAATAGCCACATATAGATCCAATAAAACCTAATATAGAAATAATTCAAGCTGGGCTGAAAAGCAAATACCTCCCACTCCTGAAAGCTTTTGCAGTACCTCGGGATCCCGGGAAAGGGGGTTAATATCGCAGCTGTGCTGAGTGTTTATTGAGACTGACGCTTTCTTTGAAGGTCATTCGGCCATGATGTTTTTGAAAGCCCTTTGAGTAGCCATGTATCAAACTTAATTTTCTTTTATAACTGAAATAGTCTGCTGGAATTCTTTGATATTACCAGGTCTGTTTTGAGACTAAAAGGAACAGTGTATCTCAGAGAAATAGAGATTGTACCATTTAGTGCTGAGATGACACTGACAAAACACTTTTTTCCCTCTTTAGGTTATGTTTGCTATGGTTACAACTTCAAAATCTCAGAGGTTCACTTAAGCTTTGGGATGAGTATATTTTATGGCAAAAAGATTCTATGCCAGGAAGCTCCAAATATCAGAAGAGTCCCGGTTCAAAAAAAGTACTGTAAAAATGTGCCTTTTACTAAAAGTAAGCATATCAAGTTCTTAGAGTTGTTTTTCTTGGTCATCACAATAAGGAGGCAGAAGAGACACACAGGTTAAAATGAATTTTCCATAAGCTCTTGATAGATTTATAATCATGTGCAAGGTTACTCCATGGGGGGATTTTGCTGAGTATGTTTGCTCAGCTTTTCAGCCTCTGTCAAGATGCCCTGGGTGCAGTTCAGGAGAGGTGGGGATGCAAGCCTGTTGCCAGGCTGCCCCCATACTGGAGATACTGGTGCTCCCAGCCAGCTCCTCTGCAGAGACTGGAGGAGCTCTGGCCTGCTCTGGTTTGCCAGGGTTGCTACAGCTCTGAGGCATCTTTCTCCTACTGGGCTGTTGATGAGTGCAGGCTGACACTGGGCACACAATAAAGGTCCCTTTTCTATGTCCACCAGCAACCCAGAGGGTCACTGACTTCTGGTGGGGGCAAATGCAGAGTCCTTTCCATTCCTCCTAGCTAAATGATCTGCACATTGCACAGGCTACTGCGACCTTCAGTAGTCTCCTTAACCACACACGGTTCAGACATAATCATCTCCAACTGTCGTTCACTGAAACTTAGTGGTTTAAAAGTATTTATGGCATGGGTGAGATTCTTTTCTTATTTCCACAAAGGAAATCAAAGATATTTCTAAGCATTGCTATTCAGACGAAATAGACTTCACAGTTGTCAACAGCTGTCTCCTGAATTAGTTTAGACCTACCACCCTGTCAAAGCCCACAATCTTCTGGATCCTGCGTGACGGAGAGGCTACAAATCTTAGAGCTTTGCATTTATTTTATGTAAAGGCAAGTAATGTGGTAGCCGTTTTAGAAGCATGTACAAAAATCTCAAGCAAATTTCATGAAGTATCGGCTGAGGTGTTTGGGGTGAAATGTACATAGAGCCTCAATTTATCATGCCGGAGGAAGAAAGCAACTAAGGTAAAGAAGAATGTAATCCTTCTTTAAATATTATTCCTGGGAATACTTTTATCACCAAATGTTCAGCTTCAAATTGAATTATATATTTTCATCACAGGTCCACATTCCTGGGGCTTGGTTCTAAAATGAAATTGTTTATACAGACAAAAAAATAGTTGATTTTATGGCATAGCAGGGAAGAAAAAGTTGAGATTTTTATTCTGAGTTCTCTCAACACAATCTCCCCTAAGCCAGCCTCCCAGAGCTGGCACATAAAGCCCTTCTCCGTGTGGTACATTAAGGGCAGCCTGTGCAACGCCTTATCAGCACAACACAAACAAGTCGGTCCTGGCAGATATAGTATACAGCATAGCTTCTCCCAAAGAATCAAAATAAACTAGTCATAGTCTACTTGAGGTATACACCAGTTTACAGCGTCATCATTAAAGGCATCCCAGCTTCCAAAAAAAACCAGCAGCACATGAGGGACAGAAGCCCCAGCCGGGACACAGATTTCCACCAAAACCTTTACTGTCTCGTTCATCTCTCGCTGCCCTCACCTCTTTATGTGCAAAAGGAAGGTAGTGGAAAGAAGGTGTTACAGGGGATAAATGGGAGGAAGCTGCTTGCAAAATGGGGCTTGTGTGGAGCAGTCTGTTGGGAGCCAAGGATTTTGGGCTCTGCGTGCTAGTGGTCAGAAAAGGCACTTCTTCAGCTGTGCCGGGGAGCAGCTGCAGCAAATAACCCCTTCTGACTCCAGTCGTAGTGCCAGCAGACAGAGCACACAAAGCAGCTGGAAAAGTTTGCCATATTTTATTGATAATTCAAAAGTGAGCCTTATTTTCAGTTATAAAAATACAGTTGTTTCATAAGCAACATGGCTAGAAACATAATTTCTTTCAAAAGCTGAGCGATGCCTGAGATGGCCCCTCCTGGAGCACCAGAAGCATTTGAGAGGAACTGTTCTTACCTGAACTAGGGCGCCAAGTGTTTAAGCAATTCTCAGACATGGTTCCTATGAAAATGCCATTTATTTTGCCATTTCCAGCAAGTCCAGGTGTTCACTGTGGTCATATACTGCAGCTAGGGGTTCATTCCAGCCCACAGTTCTGCTGGCTTCCATTAGGCAACACTCGATTTGAGCCAAGTCTTCTGCATGTTTTAACAACGCGCATGTTTAACAGAGAGGGTTTATGGCAGGCTGTGAACGCTGCGAACTTGAGTACATTAGGAACAAAAATAGAACTGAACCAAAACTGCAGATTTCATCCAAACCTCACAGCAGGAGCTTTTCCATGTAACAGTCTGGGAGGAAAAAAACGACGACTTGGTTAAATGTACTTCTGAACTTTCAAAATGCTCATTAAAAAACCTGAATCCAAACTTTGCAGCTTGCATCCATGTCTAATGAGACAAAGTCTGGACTTGAAAGGAAGCACATGAAAAAGCACAGCACTGCACCATTACTCACACTGATTTCCTTAGATGGTTTGTAGGATTGCAATGCAGGAAATTCACTGTAATTTGTTCACCGATTTTTATCCATCCAGGAAAATGCAGCTTATGAGCAATTTCTGTAGAAAAAAAATATTAACTTCTTTTTTTGATATGTTGATTGGCTGAAGAGTAGGAAAAAAAGAACTTTTCTTCCACAAGATCCTTTTAAGATCACAATTTTAAGCAGTGTCAGGAAAAGGATGGAACACAGTATGTTCATTGGTATGCAGGGTATTCAAAAAAGTGAAAATGGTTACAAGACAGAGTATAAAGAGTCTATTGCATAATTCAGTTACAAACTTGTTATTGCCAAGGTATTCTAATATCATATAAAGCCATATGGATAAATGAGTTTTCAATGTTGACTAGAATTTGGCAGAACTGTCAGCTAATTAATAAACTTAATTAAGACCTCAACTCCGGTGATTTTTTTCACACTGAAAGTTAGTAATCTTGGAGTCAAACAAATCTGAAACAAAATTACAAATAACCTTATAGCTATTTTAAATTGTGCAAGTATATGTGTGTGTGTAAAGAAATACTTAGGAAACCTCATCAGTCATCATTTCTGATGTAGTGAGTTAAATGTACAAGGGCCATTGTTTACTTTGCCAGAAGAAAGCAAGCAACTAAAGTATAGAAAAATGTAATCCTTCTTTAAATATTATTCCTGGGCGTACTTTTATCACCAAATATTCAGCTTCAAATTGAATTATGTATTTTCATCACAGGTCCACATTCCTGGGGCTTGGTTCTAAAGTGAAGTTATTTATACAAACAAAAAATAGTTGATTTTATAGCATGGCAGAGAAAGATTCAGGATTGTGTTTCTGACTTTTCTCCCCATAACCTCCCTGAGTCACCCTTTTACAGCCTGTATATAAAGTGTTATGCAGTGTGGTGCAAATGCAGAGTAGCATATGCATTGCATAACAGATGCAAGCACAGAATTCATTTCCTTTCTACAAATAAATGATGTCTTGTATAGTGTGGATCTCAGGACTACAATGAGTGTCGGTCTGAAATTTGGGGGGAACCTCTTCTGAATTTCAGGGGAAATGTCAAATGGTAAGTTCTAGACATGCTTACAAATCAGTGCTGTCATGTGAAAAAAATCTGCACCTTCAAAACAGAAACTCTTTGCTGTCCCTGCGTGCTCCTCTGCAACTGTTCTGCTCTATTAGGAGGACCACCCTACTCTGCATAAATCACAGCTTTGAAAGTCAGTATGAAGAATAAGTCTGGATGCATCAGACAAGTATTATTACAGAGATTTCAAGAAATTAACATACTATTATCACTGAGAGAAAATTTTCTTTGAATTCCTGC